>NW_019174305.1:918046-1101326 GCF_002260705.1 Seriola dumerili | reverse complement strand
ACGTCTGCCTCCACGTGCAAGCAACGGTTGAAAATCAGTGAAAATGTAGATTATATAACGCGGTGGTATTATACCAAGGTTACGTGGGGGTCCAGTAACAATAAAACTGTGGATGTGGTCACCTGAAACTGGTGAACATTTTGTCTCAGGAGCTGGTGGAGACTAAAACAGAGCTCAAAAGAGAGAAATATTTGACTTTTTGCCAGGTGGCCAGAAATATTATTAATAAGCATATTGGTCTTGCCTCTGAAGTGCCCACCCCTCCTAGTTTGCTCTGATTGGTCGGGGGAGACGTCCATCTACAAGCTAGAGTCATTATAAAAAAAAAAAAAATAGGCGTTTTCAGAGGAGAGAATACGTCATTAAGTCTTACGCACGGTTACGCTCGAGCCCCCCTGTAGTGAAATCTGATTGGATCTTTACAGGGAAGCGTCCAATTTGTAGAAAGAAAGCTAACAAACAATAGCAGACCTGCTAACACTAACTTCTCAATAAAGTCATGAGATCACATACGCCGGTACAGTAGGTGGCAGCATACACCTCTAATGTTGGTTTGTAGCCCGCCAGAAAACCGAAGAAGAAGAAGAAGAAAAACAACGAAGAAGAAAAAAAAAGAAAAAGAAAAAACAAACAAACAAATGAAGAAAGAAATGCTCGGTTTTTGCTTTGACTTCTCATGAGGACAATATTCATAACCTGGAATACTTTTATAAGGAACCCTTTTGATTTTTGTGACCTGTGGACTCTTACGGACTAAAGGAATATAAACAACGGAGGAATGGACGGAGAATCGGAGTTCAACACGTCTAAAAGGTAGGCAGTCACCACTCTTTGCTGCTTAAGGATGCTGGTAGATATTTATAAATCGTATTTATGTGCTTGTATTTAGCGCGAAATGAACTGAAAATTTGAATTCTAGAGACTCTAACCGATCTATGGCGGTACAGTCTGTTTATATTGACAAACGTTTAACCGTTTACTATGTCCGAACAGAACCTAGCACTGGGCCCGTACACGGGGCAGCGGGTCATGACGTCAAGGAGTTAATAGTAACTATGAATCCCAGATGGAGGCTGTGCTCTGTGTGAGAGACTAAATATGAAATATAATCCGTCTCAGCGCACGCCGGTGGAAGTGCATGCTGTTTGGAGGAGGTGGGTTGAGTCCAGCCAGTCAGTCAGAGGCATTAGCAGTTATAGGGCTGGTCTGGCTCTTGCAGTCCAGCCGGAAAGAAAGATATTCTGTCTCTAACTAACTTTCTCCCTGACTTAAATATTGCCGAAATCACATCTTAGTGTTTGTCTTTAATTTATGTGTTTGGTGATTTTGTCTGATGAAGTCTCGTCTCGTCTCGTCTCGTCGTCTCCCGCTTATCCGGATCCGGGTCGCGGGGGCAGCAGCCTCAGCAGAGAGGTCCAGACGGCCCTCTCCCCAGCCACTTCCACCAGTTCCTCCGGGAGAATCCCGAGGCGTTCCAAGGCCAGCCGAGAGATATAATCCCTCCAGCGTGTCCTTGGTCGACCCCGGGGTCTCCTCCCGGTGGGACATGCCCGAAACACCTCCCCAGGGAGGCGTCCAGGAGGCATCCTCACTAGATGCCCGAACCACCTCAACTGGCTCCTCTCGACATGGAGGAGCAGCGGCTCTACTCTAAGTCCCTCCCGGATGACTGAGCTCCTCACCCTATCTCTAAGGCTGAGCCCGGCCACCCTGCGGAGGAAACTCATTTCGGCCGCTTGTACTCGCGATCTCGTTCTTTCGGTCATTACCCAAAGCTCATGACCATAGGTGAGGATCGGAACGTAGATCGACCGGAAAATTGAGAGCTTCGCCTTCCGGCTTAGCTCTCTCTTCCCCACAACGGACCGATTCAGCGCCCGCATCACTGCTGACGCCGCCCCAATCCGCCTGTCGATCTCCCGCTCCATCCTACCCTCACTCGTGAACAAGATCCCGAGATACTTGAACTCCTCCACCTGAGGCTTCTTGGTTTATATTTTCTATAAAATAAATGGAGTTTCTGTGGTACTTCAAATAAACACATGTGAAGACTTTTTATTACTTTTTTTTGCAAATCAACAGGTGGTGCCAAAGCCAAACGAAGGGCAGCTACAACAAATTATAATTTTAATCTCCACAATAATACTGGTTGTCACCTTGGCCCATATCATTTCCTGTTATAGACTAACCTCGGCCCCCCCTCTCAGAAAGGAAAGTTGATGTGGCCCCCACTGAAAAAAGTTTGGGGACCGCTGATTTACGGTATTAATTTAGGCAAGAGTGCATTTGCTGTTTTTTAGTGAGAAGCTGCTTCCCACATGCTTACTAAGAAAAAGAATTTTTGGTAAAACCCTTATCTTCCCCAAAATCACAACATCTACTACAGAGTATTTGTGCTCAGTTTAAGTCTGGAGTTTTGCCTTCTGATGCAGTAAATGTAGATTTAACAACATATTTGTGTGATTTTATTGAAACTGGTATTGAATTTATAACCTAATGTCCTGTAGACGGTGAAACACGTTTATTTGTAGTAAACAGTGTTAGTACCTGGTTTAAAGGCACACTGACTGTGGGATAGGGGAGCATTTATCATTTAATTTTCTGACTTTTATTTTCATTTCAATGATTCAAACCAGTGACTTTCTGATCACAAAGCTCCTATTTCAACCATATAAAAACTGTGCCACTACAGATTTTATTGGTAATGATTTTTAAGTGATCCTCTATGCCGACCTCGCCCATCAACACTGAAAAAATGACAACATTTACATCAGTAACCGCAATCTTCTTATTTTACAACATCTTTGAAAACTATTCAGTCCAGCAGAACTGGAAACTGGACTTTTATTTCAAAACTCTGTGTCTTTGACCTCTAATTGACATCTTTCCACCGCTTCATTTGCCCCCCAGGTGTGCCAGCTAAGCGTAATGAGCTGTACTACGACTGCTGTAAAGAACCCTACCCCGATGTGACGTTCACAGTCACCATGCGCCGCAGGACACTTTACTACGGCCTCAACCTGCTCATCCCCTGCGTGCTCATCTCTGGTCTGGCTCTGCTGGTCTTCCTGCTCCCTGCTGACTCCGGAGAGAAGATCTCACTGGGTACAGAGCAGAACACACACATCAGTACATCTCTGCAATCACACACACACACACACACACACACACACACACACACACACACACACACAGGGACAATGATTCATGATTATAATCATACGTGCAGACAAAAATGTATCTCTCTCTCCAGCCTTGGTGATCTCAGCACACCAGGTCCTGACGCGATTGTTAACCCAGTTATTTGTCATTGCTCTATGCTAATCCTGACATTATAGCTGTGAATCAGCATTTATGTTGGATTCCATTCATTTGCAGATGAATAAAAGCTTCATTATAAAACAGAGCAAAGATTATCACCTGGACCCGAAAATGCCAGGTTGTTTTGAAATACCATTTAGTGAGACAGGGTCAGAGTAAATATATAACTGGGTATTCCCTCAGGGGAAGAAAAAGAGTGAGTATTCTAAAATAAATCACAGCTGTTTTCACCTATTTTGAAACGACCAGCTGCATTTATTTTGAGTGCTCTCAAGTCACCATTAAATAGAAAACGAGACTATGATGAAAGATTTTTCCCTTTGCGTTTCTGTTCATCTCTGTCTACTGTCTATTTTCCCCCAGGCATCACAGTGCTGCTGTCTCTGACGGTGTTCATGTTACTGGTAGCAGAAATCATGCCTGCCACTTCAGACTCTGTTCCTCTGATTGGTAAGACACTCTCCTGCGCTAATTACTGCTCAGTTTAATGATCTTTTGACTTTGAAAGTGATGAAAAAGAAAGAAAAACAATTACAGTGGGTCACAAAATAATCAAAGTATATCTCCCAAAAAGATATTTGTGATAGACATTTGCTTAAAAACTTAGAAAGAAAGAATTAGTTTGACATAAATACATACTTTCTTACCCGGGATTGGCTAAAAATACCGTATGTCCTCCTGTTAGGTTAGAAGAGGGAAACACTTAGCCCAGGGGTCTGAAACCTTTACTATTAAAAGAGCCATTTTTGCATTTTTGGCCCCTCTACTACAAATAAAAATCATCTGAAGCAGCAAAACTTATTCAACCCTTAAAATTAAGATAACATAGCGTTAAAGTTTTATATATAGTTACACTATATATAAAAGAACTATAGTTTATTGCATTTATGATATTATAGAATTACAAAAAAAAACTATTGACATTTTATTGCTGTTTTTACCTGTTATAACAAAGGAAAACACCAAACTCTAATGAATAGGAGAAAAAAACACTGGCATGTATATGCCTACTTTTAAATAAAACAGAACCCGCTCTTAACCCCTAAAACTTACTAATGAACACAAATTGTATTTTTTACATTGTTTTTGTACAGATTAAAAAAAAACGAGAATGTGTATTAGGAAGTTTTAATTTTTTCTTACCTATGAATGAAGCCAGGCTAGCTGTTTTCCTCTGTTTACAGTCTTTGTTCTAAGCTAGCCTAACAATCTGTGAAGGGACTTTGGTGTAGTGGCTACACAGTAGACTAATGTAGACTAATGTACACTGGAAAGTTGGAAAGTCTGCGGGAGTCATATGATTTTAGTATTTTAACCCATTCATGTGTGTGGGGAGCCAACAGAAAGTCAGCTAGCTCGGACAGCAGAAGTCTCAGATTTGCATGCTCTAAACTGGCTGGGCTGGACAAGGACATTTATGAAGCAGATTTTCAATGTTGTTCCATTAAAATTTTCCTCATTTTCTGTTTGTGCTGTTTGGTATTGAGTTTACATTGACACTAGCTATTATGAGGTTTTTGGAGTATCCTGCTTATATTTTGCACATGTGAACAGCTTATCCTGGTTTCATAAACCTGGGTAAGATCTTATCCTGGATTTGAGAAACCTAGACACCTTTTCCAGGTTTCTGAACCATTTCACAGTGGCTGATATGAAATCAAAACAGGTCAATGCAGACAGGAGCAGAATAATTCAAACAATCAGACTGATAATTTTGTTTGTTAACCCTATTTGTTGATGTACCCGGTACCAGACTAAATGTGGCCACTATGTTCCTCTAGGAAGAAAATGATCTACATTAGGAAAAACAAAAAATTTTAGCAACAGTCCAGTTGTAGTCCTGTTGTATAAAAGCAATGTCACACACGAGGTCACAATGTTGTACTAAATATCAGCATGCGGCCTCATACCTATGACCATATCACAGCCGTGCTCATATTCAGTACAACATCACTCCCTCTCGTATGATAATGCTTAATAGCTAATCAAAACAGGATAACGCTCAAAGGATACTAATGGATATGTAAATGCTATCACTGATGTTCTCATCTAACTTCCTGCAACAAAAGTGAAAAATGGTTATTCACAAAATGTTGATCTAGTCAATTAAGACCATATATTAGAGCAAATTGGTACATTGAAATGAGACGAAGTCTGAGGAAGTGGTCCACGTTGAAACTCAAGATATAAAAAACATAAAAACAGTTGGCGCTGATGCAGGATGTGAAGATCACGCTAAGCATATGACACAAAGAGAGTTGCATTGTATAAGACCATACTGATACAGACCAGAAGAGACAGGGCAGTCGGCCATGAGATGAGAGGGGAGGCTGCAGACAGAGATGCTGCTCAGCATCATTTGGCAGCTCAGTGACAGAAAACGAAGCCATTAACAAACTTGCCTTTACTGGGGTAGACGTATTAACACAGTGCAGATGGAGCAGAACTAATAGATTGAAGACAAAATAAAATGCATTCGCTCTGACAGGTTTTCACACAGCTGCTATTATGCTTCGACATGGAAATGTATACAGAATAATTCGATTGGTCCACCTTTCTGTGAGGTCGCTGACATCACAGCTGGATCAAAATGAAAAATGAGGGGGACATATCACATGTTTGTGTGTATTAGGGTCTGTGTGTGTGTGTGTTAGTGTGTGTGTGTGTGTGTGCCAGTAGGGTAGCGTGCTTGCCCACATGCACGTGTTATACATTTTCATTTCTCTGTGGCTTGCAGTGCCTTCAAGCCTGTGTGTGTGTGTGTGTGTGTGTGTGTGTGTTTTGGCTGGTTTGTAAATTAGGAAACAAAATGTTAGTCATCCTCCAACCAGCCCCTGTGGTGTTATGACCTTAGGTTTGTTGACAGGGATAAACTCCCCACTGAAAAACCAACCCACAGCTGGCCACAGTGCTGCCAAAATATCACGCTCACCTCTCATGTTTCCTTCTTATATGTTAATAATGTAGATACACAAACTTTTAATTTACAATTCACTGTTACATTTCAGATAACAGGCTATGATTTCTCTTTGTTACACTGTGTTAATTGTTGTCTATCCCAAATGGAAATTGTTGTGCTTTACTTATGTGTTCTTCTCCTCTTCAGCTCAGTACTTTGCTAGTACCATGATGATTGTGGGCTTGTCTGTGGTGGTAACAGTCCTGGTACTACAGTTCCATCACCATGATCCCCATGGAGGGAAGATGCCTAAATGGGTAGGTTAACAATGATTTTATTTTATAATTAATTCTCACTACAAACTTAAAAAAGAGAATAGTCAATTCTGATTTGTCCTCCACAGTGCATCAATTTCAAATAACCAAACTATTTCCACATATTGGCACAGTCAACTACGAATTGAAGCTTTTACTAGACAATGGCTCCCTTTTGTTGGAGGTATAAGGTGACATTTATTCAAAGGTTGACAAAAGTGTCAACACAATGGTTTGACTAAAAGAGCTTTTATGAGGAAGCATGTGTTAACAACACTTTATTTTATCTGTTTGTAATCTGCATTCAAACTCAGAATTGTGAGGTTATGTTAAGCTGTGTAGTTACATACATTTTTTGTATGTTTTATTTCTAAGGATTTATTTTATTTTAAGCTTTTGATTAAAAGTCTGTTTATATATATATATATATATATATATATATATATATACTATTATACACCATACAGTTATCAAGAAATAATGCATTGTGCAGCATCAAGTGAAATTTCTACTTTTAACTCTGTTTTTCTTTTTCATTTTACCATTCATCTCTTCGTCTGTACTCTAACACCTTTCTTCCCTTTCTCTTTCCCCCGACTCTCTGCCTACTCTTGTTTCTTTATCCAGGTTCGAGTCATCCTCCTCAACTGGTGTGCTTGGTTCCTCCGCATGAAGAAGCCTGGAGAGGAAACCAAAACAGCTATGAGCTCTAGGAACCCCCCAAACTACAAGTACTCCCATCCTCCTCCTCACCACACCAGCACCAGCAGCATTCAGATGAGCACCATACCTGGCCAGGCATCCACCCAGTCAACCACGACCAATGGGAGCATGAACCTGTACTTTGGCTACCACTCAATGGGCACAGACAGCCCTGCTTTCCCACCGAGCACAGATTCAGGTGTGGTGGTGTGCGGCGGTGGTGGAGGAGGAGTTGGCCACCCTAACAGCTCATCCCCACACGACATCCACTCAGAGCAGACGCGGACATTACTGCTGGAGCAGGTCCCGGAAATTTCCCAGATCCTGGAGGAAGTGCAGTACATTGCGAGGCGCTTCCGAGAGCAGGATGAGGGAGAGGCGATCTGCAGCGAGTGGAAGTTTGCGGCGGCGGTGGTGGATAGGTTATGCCTGGTGGCCTTCTCGCTCTTCTCCATCATCTGCACCTTCACCATTCTCATGTCGGCTCCCAATTTCATTGAGGCTGTGTCCAAAGACTTCACATAATTCTGACATCTTCCCTCTCTGAGAGGAGAGAAGAGAGGCAAGGCTAACATTAATAAAAATCCTGACACAATTAGAACTGTGCCACACAAGCTTCCCTGCTTCTGCTGTGTGAAGTACCACAAGATCCAGATGTTTTAAGTGTTACAAGTTACAGTACTTTGAAACCAAACTTTTCCCTCTTTCTTCACATACAGTATTTGTCAGTAATATCTGGGTGTATTTGGGTATAATCGGGGTGATGTGTTTTTAACCATTTCAAGGTGGCTGTCCTCGCGAACACCTTACATAGAATATGCCATGTAGGAGGTTGAGGCTACATGCAGTAGTTAATTATGTAGAAACTCACACTAATGCACTTTTCATCTGTATCCCTGCTGCACCACATCATTTACCTCCCATCACATGCACTTCATGTCTCATCAAATACACTTCCTACCTTTCCAGCTCTTCCTTTTCTGCCCTGTTCCCCCACCATAGTGCTTCTCATCTTCTAGAAACATCTCAGTATCTTCAGCTGTTACACACAGTTCAGTCAATATACGGTTTTAGAAATCATTTTTTCAGTCCTGTATTCTAGTAATGCTAGTGTTTTGTATTCTGTAAATAAATCCTACATCTTACTTTACATCTTACTTTATAAATGTGGTGAGATGAGATTATGTCTTTTCTATTGAGTGACTTTACCGGGAGCTAGTGACATGTTGACCCACAGCACTGTACATCTTCTCTTCGAACTAGAACTGCAACTTATGATTATTTTCATTTTCAACACAGAAGGTGACCAGATTCAGATTGCTTGTTTTATCCAACAGCCCAAAACTTTCAGAAGCAAACAAAAATTATGAAAATATTTGCATTTACTTTTTTCACATATGCACGGACAAGATTGTTTCTTTCTCACCTCTTTCCAGTCACCCTTATTTCCTTCATGCACAGCACAGCTCACGCCCAGGTCCTGTATCTATAAAGATGAAAAGTTTTGCCATGACCAGTAAAAGTCACACTTAACAGTGACATATAAGACATTTACAGTTTTGCTCTTTCTAAGTCAATTTAATAGACCACAAAGTGACCTCAGAAAGGGATCTCCTAACAGCCTCCATCCCTTATGCTAAACAGTACATAGTGTGGTTAGCATATGATACTCTGTGGCTATTTGTAATTCACTCACATTAGTTCACAATGCATTTATCTTTTGAGAGTAATTCAATGTTTATCTGACAATGTGTTGCTGTATTAAACTCCTTGATGATCGGAGCAACGATTGACAGACAATATTTGTTTTGTGTGAGGGATTTTTAAATGTGTTCTGAAAGGACATCACCCCAGTAGGGATGCATTTGAAACTAATCTCTTGTAGTGCAGAGTGCTTTGTGTTTTTACTCTCTAATACTCAGCAAAAAGGCAAACATTTTCTTCTCTAATCTCTAGTAACAACATGAGGATTACTGGGTGACCTTATGTAACAGATTTGTGTTAAACCTTGTCTCTTCTCACCACCCGAGTGTCCTCTGTGATCCTCAGTGGGACAAGGAGTGTGAATTCCCACTTTTACACACACAACTGAACTCACAGACTTGTCTAACTAGACACTTGGCCATTTTAAGTGAAGTTTTGAGAGGAAAGGGGAGGAATAAAAGCAGCATCATACAGTTCAATGTGTGACTGCTACAGGAATAGTCACTGAAATTGAATTCATGCTGTTACAGCTAATCAATGGGCTGAGTACAGACTAATAGCTGCCACCTGATGAATCCAACACAGTAAAGTGTTTAAATGTCATATCCTCTCATAATGGACAAACAGGAAGAGGTCAAGCCAATGCTAGCTGCAGTACATTGCAAAACTCATTGTGTGGACAATGTTCTTTTATTTTTCAAGATTCAATAATCTTTATAAGTCTAACCTAGATGTGATATTTACATTTGGTTTAAGCATCTCAAATATAAACAGTTTTTCACAAAAATGTAATGCAATGCTAGTAGAGCCATTGTTGTACTTGAAGGAACAAGTTGACATTTTGGGTTTCTTGACGAGGGTTAGATGACAAGATCGACACCACCACATACACGAAGCTACAGTTAGCAGCTGTGGTTAGTAAAGCTTAGCATAAAGGCAACCAGCCGAGACTCCAGGAAATCACTTCACCCAGCCAAGAAATAATTAGTGAGCTTTAGAGGTGCTGGTAGATGGATTTTGTTACCTTTGGACAGTGTCAGGCTAGTTGTTTACCTCTGTTTCCAATCTTTATGCTAAGCTAGGCTAAGTAGCTGCTGGTTGTAGTTTCCTATTTACTATACTAAACACAAGAGTGGTAACAATCTTCTCGTCTTACTCTTAGCAAGAAAGCAAATAAGCCTTTTCTTTTCCTTCAATACTGGTCAGTTTGCACATCATGTTTGTAGATTATGAGTTTCAGGGGTTACTGCAGGTGAAAACAGAGTACTAAGATTTCATGATCTGAGAGAACAAAACTGTTTTTGTTTTTTTTTCACAGAAACCATGCTGGGTTTATTGTTTTGCTTGTCAAAGTTCATGTGAACAGAAGTGAAGGAGGCTGCTGTAAGTATGTTGCATAATAGATCAAGGAATAATGCAAAACCTTGATCGGTGACTCATCTAGGAGAATATGGACACTGGAGATGTAAAGACATAGTATATGAGACCGGGGATAAGTGTCTATATACTGTACATGTGACTTGGCCCGACAACTCATGACAGCCAGTTATGTAGATATTCTCTGAGATGACCTCACCCTTTTCTATTGTTACTTACTCTTGTTGATGTCTATTCAGCATTTCTTAGGTTTCCACATGAGAGGCATTCATGGCACAGATAGTGTGCCAAAAAGAAGAGTGATGCTGACTCTGAAATGAGACTGTAATGAAAACATGAAGAAGACATTCTGCTACTTTGAAGCTGAAGCCACACAAGTAGCTCAAAAAGCAAAAATGTGAGATTGTTTTGACAAATATTGAAAAGTGAGGGTGTCACTGTCTGCTTTTCCCATCCCATCACAGGCTTTTTTATTTTAATCAAGTGTTGTATTTTGGTCAACTTGAGTGTCTTTTTCTTTGTGGTCTGTGCCTCTCTGCTCAGTATGATTCATTCTCCTTTAAAGGATGTACATACATGCTCACTGTACATGACTATTTTGCGAAAAATAAACAAGACATGTGCTAATTGCTGGCCTTTGAGTGGCTGACATGCTGCAATTCATGCTATAATTCACTAAAAAATACAACTGACGATGCTTTCACTGACAAAAGTTGTCAGACCGGCCTTATTCCTCTCTTGAGGTGTCTGAGTTATAGTAGTGTTGCTGCTGTGAATCTAATTGGACGGACAGTGTAATGACAGCTTGTCATCTGATGTGCCTGGTTAATCAGAGCGTGTGATTCTCATGGTATTTTGTTCACATATCTGTAAAATGTCAGCTTTTAAGGAAATAGACAACATTTTGGGAAACACACTTATTCACTCTCGTGCCAAGTTAGATGTGAAGAATGGCAAAAATAGTTTTGTGTGTGTGTGTGTGTGTGTTTATTTGTGTGGACTGGTCTACAAAGTGATACAATAAGTTTGAAAAAGTTGTCAACAACAGCATGTGTTGATTTATGAAACCAGGCAGCTCCGTGGACTGAATGTTTTTTTTTTTTGTTCCTTTTTTTTGATTGACAAACAAGAACTGACACATTTTCTCTATTTCAACACTGACTCAGTTGATTCTATTTAAATAATTCAGCATTCCACAGTTCCCTTTCTTGGGAACAGTATTTGTATATGGTGTGTGCGCATGTAGCCAGGTACACTAAAGTTGACTTCGCAAAGTTGTACTACAAGCATCTCTGCACCCAGAGCTGAGAGGTTAATCTGAGCTCAGATATGAGAACATGCAACACACAGTGTTCAGCCAGCAGCAGCATAGCAACCTTTCTCATTTCCCAGCAGGGATGAATGACTGAGATAGACCAAGTCAGGGGAGATCCAATCTCCTTACTGATATTAGTCAGGACGTTTGGTGGCTTACACACACACACACACACACACACACACACACACACACACACACACACACACACACACACACACACACACACACACCATGGTGCTCACCAGAGTGATGACATGTTCAAATTGGTCAAATCTAATCTCAGGCTTCACTACACACAGACAGACAGCTGTTGGTGGCTAGAATTGCACCACTCCCTGTCACCCCATGCAAACACATACACACAAATGCACAAACCTTCCATTTGCAGACAGGCTGGGAGCTGACAGGGCCAGTGTCCCCGCTCCACCCTTCCCTGCAGACTGTCCCACTGTTGTGTCCCTTTTTCTGGTCCTAAGATGGAGCAGACCACCTGGGTTATAAAGGGGGAGGGGGGTTATGCAATCCTGGTGAATAATGTTTGCTCTGTTTGGTGGCACTGTTGGTGCCAGGTCAGCTGGAAGAGATCTCAGTGGACTTTGTGCAGTTAGTGTAATGTAAAGACCACACACCTGCCCCTCCTGTGAGATATATATGGCCGTGTAGAATACTTGCCTGCGTGCAGACACCCTTCTGGTCTTCAGGTGGGGACTCTGTACTAGTTCACACAGTACTGACCAAGTGCGCCATTAAACATGACCCACCTATTATCTACCTACCTATTACTGAGATAGAGGTCTTCTGTACAGTCACAGCCTCGGAAACTGTTCAATCTGACCAGTATGGCTTGTCATTTAGCTCCGTGTTCTGCATACAAAACATGAATATGAGTCTGAATCATTATTATTATCCATCCATGCATACACTTAGCCAGAAGTCGTTATTTAAAAAAAAAGTTGTTTGACATTTTGAGAATTATGTTTATTCCCCCTTCTCACCAATATCAATGCCACTCTCATGTTTGTAAGCTAAATATGAAGGTACAACCAGCAGCTGTGTCTGAATCCTGGAATCAGGGGAAACAGCTAGTTTGAATCTTCTCATCTAACGGATTTCTGAAAATGTTGAACTACTCCTTTAATATTTGACTATATGGTCAAAAACCTGAAAGTTGCTGCTGTGGTGGGACTTTTAACAACCCATGTGACCTACACAGTCTCATATGATAAATGCAAACACTAACACATCACACATTTTCTGTTCAGCTCAAATGATTAAAATCATTAAACCAAAATGACACATCTCTCCAGTGAGAGCCCACGGCTGACCCACTGTCAGTCTGTGCTTTACATCATTACAAACATGTTGATTAGTTGTCAGAGATTCTGTCCTCACTGTCCTACAGTTGGTGTCATCAGCTATGTGTGATTTATGTCTGAAATCATTTTTTAAATCTCCGCTCTTCCTTTTCTTTCCCCCTTATAAAAGTAAAAAATCTCAATTTTCCATTGGACGCATCTGTTTCAGACATAAACCTTGTCCCCTTCCCTCTGACTTAATCCACTGGGATGGAAGTGTGTGTGTGTGTGATGATAAAACACTGTTAATCTGGTTTCAGAGTGACTGGAGCATATAATCTCATTTACTCCTTCAACCCCCCTCCTTTCATTAGGTCTCCTATCTTAATAACAGTACAGTACATTCACAGTTATTCATAGTGAATAATCTTAGCTCATAAAAGGATTGATTGGGAAAGGAGGTTAATAAAGGAGGTTAGGAGGTCAGTGAATGCTGCTGATGATAGAAGAGTTGCAGAAAATCATGCATGTGTGAGGTTATTTGTGCAGTCATTGTATATGAACTAGTTGGAGCAAATTGCACAAAATTACAAGTGAAATGGAAAATTGAGCTGGATAACTGTGCTTTTCCAATGCAGGAAAAACATTTTAGTACATAAACTTACTAAAACTATGTCTGTTTTCATTACCAATGATGATCTGTGTGAAGGCCAGATTAATACATAGAAAGGGTTCACCTCTGCACTGACATGTCCTGATGAAGAGTACTTAAAAGCCCCTGCAAAGCCAGACAACTCATCACCATTTACAGCTTTAGCAAAGCAGTGGCATGTCACGTACTGCATCTGCCTGTGCTACAGCTTCCAAACCTGCACAAAAATAGACAGAGAAGTTAGTGCAAAGGTCTGTACAAATGAGACAGTGAAGGACAGAGGGACAGGTAGCAGGGAGATGACAGATACTGGAGATAAAAAAAAAACAAACAGCAAGAGTAAATGAAAAACAGAAAAAGACTGTAAAAATGAAATGGGAAATGGGAGTTAGAACCTAATAAAAGCACATCTTAGCTTAGCATAAAGACTGGAAACCAAAGGTACCAAAATCTGCCTACCACCACCAGCCCAGAAACAGTATGGCACATTATTTCCTTAATAGTGCCACTCCATCTTAACAGGTGGTCAAGGATATTCTCGTTGATGTAAAATCTCATTTATTCCAATGCTTTTCTCGATGAATAAATTATCTTTCTCTCTACAGCGTTGTGAGCAACAGCAGTTATTTTTTCTGTGCTGCTTTTCCCCAGGTTGATGTTAAATCTAATGTTTTGATATGCCCATTCCTGTTTGCCGTTACCGCAGCAATAAGGTGTGGAGAAGGTAGTATGTGTGACAAAGATTGAATGTGTCTGCACCGTGCCCCACTACTGCAGTGGGTGTAATTAATGTGTTTGAAGACCCATATTTTACATGTTTGCACTGCATGCCCTAAGGGACACAAATAGGCTGCTGATGTGTGTGGGGGCTGTGGCGGAAACATTTCATCATTTGATGATCATCACTCCTTCTCCTGTCTCAACTCAGCGCTCTAAGATAGCTTATCTCTTTTTTTCTTTGTGAACCATTAACAGCCATGTGTCTGTCTACCTACAGTATCTCCATTAATCCATCTACTGGGTCTATTCTGCCGTCCATCCCTCTGTCTTTTCTCTCCCCAAGGCTACATGTGTACTGTAAATTTCAGTAAGCACATTCATGCAATGACTTACTGCATAGTCTGAACAGAGCTCTCCAGTATGGAGAGTCTAGTACACTGTGTTTATGCTGTGGAGACAGAATGTCTCATCTTCAGAGATCTGGATGTACTGCACTGCTCTCATCAAGTGTCAGCAGGATAAGACTTTGTTGCTGTGTATAACTGATACACAAGTGTTCGCAGGAAGCAGACAGATCAGTAGCCACAAACTCAAAGATGTTTATTACACTGTATATGAAGTAAGTGCACTTTCAGCATAAGTCATGTCTGTGAAAATCTTTATAAATAATTCCAGAAAAGTTACATCATTACTTCAGGTTTGTGCATAGAGGTAAAGGCTTCAGTCACATTTAAAATTCCTTTTTGTCCTTGAATAAAAGCTTAATCATCCAACTGGCACAAGAGAGCAGAGCCTTTTGATATCCAATAGTCGCTAGGTCGCTGGGAGGGAAGCATTACTGTCACAACAAAATTAGTCGAGTGACCTGCAAGAAGACAAAAAGGAAGGGTGATGAAGAATCCTGACAAAAATATAATTCTCATAATAATAACTCTTAAAACAAGGGCATCTATTGAGGTATATTTCCATGCCCCTTAAACATGAACCCCTGTCTGCTGGGTCAGTATAACAGGTTTCAGCTAAAATGTCTTAAAAAGTAAAATTGTCGAGAGTGAAGTAAACCATTATGTAATAAGGGTTCCTGTTTGGATCCAGCACATACCAGTGGTGGACAGAGTACCGGCTCTGGCTGAGGTCTTGTACAGAGGAGCGTGGTAGAGGTCAGGCTCAGGCACGTAGTTCTGCTGTGGTTCAAAGTGCACCACCGGCAGCATGGCGTTCATCACTCGAGGTAGTGCATCCTCAATCACCATGTTGTCATCATCCCAGCGACTGGAATCCATGAACATGCCGTGCACAAGCACGCCGTCCTGCAGCTCTGGTAACTGTTGTACCCAAAAATGGATGAAGCAGTGGTGAGTCAAAGAAACATATTCACAGCAAGCAGTCCTCTTGTTTGAATTCCTCATCGTCTCTTGCGTTTTCATAATAACTTATATAGCAGTGTTGCTTAATATGCTTTCACACTCATGACTGTTCTCACCCTGTCATTGCTCCTGGGTTACCAATAAAAACACATTTTATTTGCCTTTGCAGAACATTTATACAGCCATTTTCCCTAAGCTTTAGGGATTTATTTTTATTAGCAGTCACTTATGATATTCTCATTAAACTCTCAGCAAGAAAGCAAATGAGCCTAGTTCCCAAAATGTCAAACTATTTCAACAAGTAAAACTTGTAGTTCATGAACTCTATTTAAGATGAGAACACATCTGAAGACTATTTTAAATGAGAGAAAAAAACCCACCCATAATAATTGACTTCAACACACATACATGCTCAAAATTAGAAAAGAACACATACTGAATGACTGTTTAAAGACATTGGGGAACAGACTTAATGACTGTAGGCGGTTCTGTTGTGTCACTAGACAACCCATTCAAATCATCCAAATACTTCTGTGTGACTGTACAAACAGTCAACATTTTGCTGTATTTACTGCAGAAATGAAAGGTCGAAGCTCAGGCAAAAAACATTTGGGTGAGATAGTTAATTAAAGGAAATGAACAACGGATTTATAAATTCTGCAGTGAGAATTTGAGGTGAGCTGGGATAAAGTCAGCTGAGCTGTAGGTTTGCAAAGAAGCCTGGATAAAAATACACTGCACAATTTTAGTGTCTGCTTAATGTTGACTTATATTTTTTGTATTACCTCTGTTATTAGCCATAACAATTATATTTTAAATGTTATTGAATCAAGTGGCACCAACAAGATCTGAAGGTAAGAGATCCGATTCTTAAAGCAAACAACCTGCCCTCTCCAGTACCTCAACATCCATGTCCAGTTCAGTGTTGCTGGGCAGAGTTCGCAGAGCCTCAGAGACTGCTAGCTGGTCCCTGTAAACTGGCACCATGTTGAAGCGGAAGTTGAGCTCATCAATGGGTAAATTGTAGTGCCTTGCATGATTCTGCAGCACCCCTACAGGTCAGAAACATACATTTCATTATGTTCTTTTACAAGATCTAACAAAATTAAATAGTGGTTAATCCCATTATTTTCATGCATACTTGAATTTGTCAAAATGATCACTAAGATTCTGGGATATATTATAGCAGTTTTAAAATTTGTCTTACTGCTATGGTTCATTAAAACATGGAAGATATTTGGGTGCTGCAGTGTTTTACCAGTCAGAAAGCCCTGAGGGAAGAAAAATCCTGAGATCCAGAAAGATTTGGGCTGACCACATGTGATCCAAGTCTGGTAAGAGAGGAGTCGGGAGAGAAAAGAGAGATGTAAATTCATTTTTGTATCTTTAAATAGCTAAGCTTATTTAATGGTTGTGTTCAGTGTTAAACAAGCCACGGTGCATTACATCTGTCCTGTTACTTATGGGACCTGAAAGTGACTCAGTGACTCGACTTGTACTGGCAGAGTGAGACGGTTTCTCTCTCCTGAGGTAGTGAACATGTGCAGTCTGACTCAGCAGCTACCCATCATCACTTTATGAACTAATGCAACTCTCCCCAGTTTGTCCCTTTTGTGTGTGCGAGAGTGAATTTCAGTGATTTTGCAACACACATGTTCAAACCAGTCTTACGGAAGAACAGCTTAAGTCAGGGGAGATGAACCAAACGCTGGGAGAGGGTGTATGGGGAAATGTGAGATAGATAGAGAGAGAGAGAGAGAGAGAAAGCAAGAGAGAGGTCTGTGCCTCAGGGAAGAACACAAAATAATTGTATTATCAGTGCTTTTCAACTTAATAAGATAATACACACATACATTTTCTCCCATGTTTTCACTCATCTCTGACTAATTGTTATGCTTTTCAGTTCTCTTCTTCATTTTTTCCTTCATTTTAAACAACCTATCTGTACAGCTCAGTGTTAGCAAGTGGATAATTCACACAGACACACAATCATTCAAATGTGTGTGTTTGTGAATGAAAACCTGGATGAAGGAGGTCCTGAGGGCGAGGTCCCTGACCCAGGAGGCCAGGGTTTTGAGAGAAGGGTAGGCGGAGTTTGCCCAGTGGGTGGGGACCTGATTGTTCAAGAAGCTTGTGTAGATACGGTCCATCTCTTCTGACATCACCACAAGACCTGCTATGGCTTTCTCCAGAGTGATAAGAGACATCTGGAAAACAAATAGAATCACACTCACAGACAGGTAGTGAACAGAACAAAAAAGATCTCTAAAAAATGCTATTTATTTCTGATATTTACAATATAACTTTTTATTTAATTCAGACATGGGTGTTCATGTGTGATATGTGTTTCACCCTGAGCACTTTCAGCAGTTTGTTAAATCGGTCTACTTCCTGCCCCAACACAGTTGTGAGGGAGTTAAGGCGACCATTTTCATCTCGTACAAACAGAGCTTCCACTGCTTCATCCATGTCCAGACGCTCTGCACACAGAGAGACAAGGAGATATTACAGTGTTAGATATTAAGTTTGACAACAATGACCATAATGTATGTGTGTGTGTATCTCTGTGTGTGTTTGTACCTGGCAGTTTGGCAAGTATAGATTCAGCCAGCTCGCAGACTATCTCATCATTACTTTTAGCTCCATGTTGGGCTGAAGAGCGAGGATTAACGTCCATTATGGTGTTGATTAGAGTCATGGTTTCTTGGCGCTGTGGGGGCACGTGCACGCAGGCACACACACACACACACACGCACGCACGCACGCACGCACGCACACACGCACACACACACACACACACACACACACACAGCTGTAGAATCCTTGAATCCTTGTTTATTGACATTTTACCATTGCACTCTCATGGAGTAGAAATAGAAACACAGCTCCACATTCAATCATAAATAAGCCCATAAATAATGACATTTACTGGATTAAAATGAGATAATCAGTACATTACTTCTGCAAAGCACACAAACAAATGGGAAACAAAGAAGTCAGTTGGTTTACAACAGCTCATACAATTCTAGCATAACCAGCAGACCAACAGAATTTTTTTTTTAATTTTGTACGTTTTTTCTGTAAGATATTACTATTATTATTCAGTACTAATATTATAGTTTCAGTACTGTTCCTCACCTGGAAGGCTAGGTTGGCATTCTCATGCATGCCAAAGACCTCAGGATCATCTATGATTGGAAGACTCTCAATATACTTCTTATATTGCTCAAGTTCATCTGTCTCAGGGGCATAGTAGATACCTTAACACACACAGGAATCCAAAGAAAATATATATAAATATAGTATATGAGCATGCACTGTAACAAATGGACTTTTGGATACACATACACACTTGCTGTATGATTGTCTATGTGTTTTGTTCATGTATATATCTACAGTGAGAAAAGTGGGGGGTTTAGAATGCAAAGCACCTGAGGAAGAGTAGTTGTAGCCATGTTCCAGAGTTTTTGGGGAAAAGAAGCCTTTGAGGATTGTCCTGAGGCAACGCTGATCCCAGGCATCGGTCACTCTGCCTCCATATGTGATCTCACCTGGGGAGACAGACACAAAGACCACATAACATTGCATCAGCTACAGCAGCACTGCTGTGTAACTTCAAGGATGCTGTTGTTTTAATGACCATCCCTGCTTTTGTCCCAGTTTGAGTTCAAGCCTGCAGTGCCACATTCAAATTATTAAAAACTACATTCAAAATCATTTACATTTACTCATAGAGTAAATAGATACTAATAGGTAGATACTTTTATCCAAAGCAACTTATAAGTGAGGGACAAAACTAAAGCGTCAGTGTAGAAGGAGACTTTGAAGTGAGTATTAAGTACTAAATCTGTTCAATAAGACAAAGTGCAAGGAGATCAGGTAAAGAAGTGCAATGAAAGTATACAGTTGTCAAGAGATTCTTGAAGATAGAGAGGGACGCCTGAGCTCTGATAGCATTCGGTAGCTTGTTCCACCATCAGGGAACCACAAACAAGAACAAACATGATAAAACAGGCATAAAAAGTTTATGAAATTCAAACATGGGTGGATAACTATCAAGTAAACAATGTCAGGATAAAGCAAAGCTGAAAAAACATTTCAGGCTACAGTTTTACCAACATTTAAAGAACTACTGACAGATACACTGTGTACAGTGCGAGACTGCCAAATGTGTTTCTTTTGATTCTCCTGTCCTTCTCTCTTCTTCTCAGCTGGGCAAGTTCATATTGCGACTTGCACCTCATACCCAAGACCAAGGATGAAACAGCTATTTCTGATGCCTACTTTTTTCTCTCTCTCTTGGGGCAAATTCTTGATGTGCATATTTACTCATAATATGATACATAATTGTATATATATATATATATATATATATAAGCCAGTGTCTATGCATATAGATGGATATGTTGTGTTTTTTCACTTAACATTTGACATTTTTTATCTTTATTTATAAAATAATATATATTATTACCTTTTCAACCTACAGTGCGTTTTTCTATGAATTCCATTTTAAATGCAATTCATAAAAATGACAGAGAGCCGTACAGGGGCACTGGACAGTCCAGATAGGAAATATTAAACTGACAAACCAGACTGGCTAAAAGGTAGCTTAACAGTTTGTCCCTCTTCATTCACATGTCATGTAAAAAGCCACAAATAATAGTGTGACTGCAGTCACATTTTCATATACCTCTCAAAGGACCAAAGGCTGGTTTAAAATTTCAGCAGTGATGTCACCAGCTCTTTGACACACTCATGTAATAATGTACAGCAAAGAGATTTAATCATGAGTGTACCTATAAGGCAATGACATGAAGACAGACGAGAGGACAGGAATTGTGAAAAGACAGGCGTGACTGGAAGGTATAGTACATATTACCACAGAGGAAGATCATTTTAAAATTATATTTAACATTTAACTATTCAACAGTTAAATGATACTTTCTGTTAAGCCCATACAGTTATGTAAGACTGTAAGGAGGGGAGGGAATAATGAGACACATCTCTGCTGAAGCTCTTAATAAGCGGCAGGCATGGTAAAGCACCAGAAGAGAAGAACTGCTCCTTCTAAAAGAGGAAAGGCAATATCATGCTTGGTTTGAGTCCAAATTCTTTCCCTCATAGAGTGCGTGTAGCTCTGGCTCATAAGGACTGTTAGAATTAAGGATTAAACTAATAACACAGTAGTGTGATAACAACAATGAGAGACATCAATTAGATGCGGTGGGCTCCACTGAGACGGAACGCAGCACATAATCATTTGGAGGTGTAATTGAAAACCAGATTAGGGAAATAAATGAACTTTAGAGATATGATGGGTTTTGTTAATGAAAGAAATCCCTCCTCTTCTTCGTAATAACTTTGAAGATATCTGTTGTGGAAGTCCAGGACAAACAATATTAAACTGACATAATTACATTCAACTGAAACTTCATTTGTGTCCATAAGAATGCCCAGGATATAAGACAGAAATAAAATTACATTTGAAAAAGGTTTTCAGTCTCATGTTTGAAAATTCACCATTATTGCAATTATTGGTAAAAATTAAAATAATACTTCAATAAATAAAACCTCATCAACAAATAAGTTTAAATTCTAAAGCATTAACCCTGCTATGATGATAAAATTGAGTGTTAAATATGATGTTCAAGCTAACAATGAAGACACAAAACTCTGTGGATGTGTTTCAAATTTAAAAGAAAATAAAATGTAAATTTGAATTTCTGACAGATTTGTGAAAACTGTCAAAGTAGATCATCAGAATTGATGAGCAAGATATGAAAACTTTTTTCATTCATTTTTTTTACAGAAATGTGCCACAGATATAAACTCAGTTGCCAGTTAATAAATACACCTAGCTAAAACTTGTGCAGTCTAATACAAGCCCTGCAATAAATAATAAATAATTCCTTCATGACGACTATAATGTTCACTTTGGTTGGAACTGTTCTAGAGGAGGGTTAATCTAACTTTATTGTCACTGACAGGTGTTATTTCGTCTACCCTTGTTAATGTAAATGGGGTGGACACCTCCATGTACCATGATAAATGCTGTGATTTGTCAAACTCTTTCATATTACATGACAGTACCACAGTGGTTTGATTTCTTTATCTGCTGCGTGTTTTGGAAACATCTGTTCTTTTCATTTTATTTCTATAAACTCCCAGTCAAGAGGAAGAGAGCAGTGAAATGTTGACTGAGAGCTCAATGAACACTGGACCACAGCTGCAGAAGTGAAATCATGTTGTAGAACTGTCCTGCTTTGTGACATCAGCAAATATTGTACTTTCCCCATTTCATTTAAAGCTGGAAATGTGTGTGTTGTTGACGAAACAACAATGCTCTGTCTGTACCACACAAGGGCAACACAACAAACGTGGCAGCAGACATGGTGATAAAATACTAATGTTTCCATTCACACCTCCTGCATGTTTAAAGCCAGACAATCTCATTTTCATGTAATGCTTTGCAATGCTTTGTCTTTGCAGAACATTACGTTGTCACAGTGAACAGAGTTGACCTTTGACCAGCTGGATATAAAATGTCATCACTTCTTCATTTTGTCCTATTAGACGTGTGTTAAATTGTGTCGTAATTAGCAAATGGATCCTTCAGTTATGGCCAAAAATGTGTTTTGTGAGGTCACAGTGATCGTGACCTTTTACTTTGAACATCATTTTTAATCACTCCATCCTTGAGTCCAAATGAATGTTTGCGCATGTTGTAATGAAATTACAATTACAATTATTGTAATGAAATTTAGACACACAAACGTGAGACGAACGGACAGACGGACAACCTGAAAACATAATGCCTTTGACCACAGCTGTCGCTGGTGCGGAGGCATAAAAATGTGAAGCGTATAGACTAATGCATAGAGGCTGTACATGTAAGCCTGTATGCAGTTAGATAAAATTGCATGCACACTTATCCATGTGAGTAGGTGTCCCTACCAGTGATGTAGATGAGAGCGTCCCAAGGGATGATGCCGTCTTTGCAGTAGAGGTTGAGGTTGAGCAGAGCACACTCCCTGTCACTGTCGTTAAACTCATAGCGGATGTTCCAGCCCAGAGGGCCAAACTTCTTCCTCTCCTAAGACACATACAGATGAGACATACAAAGAATGACAAGCAGTCACCATGCAAACACATACAACAGCATGCAAAGTACAACAAAGTAAAATATATACAGGCACATAAAGTAGTAATGATCAAGTAAGTATGAGGTTCTGAGAGCCTAACCTGGATGATTGCATGGAAAAAGCAGATTCCAAAGACAATCTTCCTCCACTGGCGTCCCAGAACATGGTCTTCAAATAAATTGCTGGAGATCTCTGTGAAGGCCCGTCGCATGTTGGCTCGCAGGCCTTTGGGAGGCTCATTGGTCACCTGGAAATGTCAAAACAGAAACACACAGGGCTTGATGATGCAGACCACAGTGAGTCCTGCTCAGATTGCCAGAAATCCTAGGGTGAGGCTATTGCTCCATGTCATGCAGGCCTAGCTCTGAGACTTGTAGCTCTCATGCAATTCTCCATCATGGAAACCTGTATATAACTCCTACTCATTAGATTTGTTTCTAACGCTGAAAGCTGGATAATCAATTGACAAAGCCTGATCCCTGCAGATCTGTAAATACAAGTCAAATCATATTGTATATTAATAATATTCGAGATGGTAATTAGTGAAAGAACTGTTCAACAGTTAATGCATATTTGATTGATAATATAAATGATTACATAGCTCATATAGACAATGCATACTGGGAAGTAACCTGAAAATTTCTCTTACCAATTATTGAGAATATCTAACTTTACTAATGAGAGAGAAAAAAGGGATTAAGTAATCAAATCACCCCTGGTTCCGATCATTTCACAGTAGCATCCACCAACGGAAAAGCAATCATGTATTATTGTTGCAAATATTTGTTCAACAGTGTGCATGTGTTACAGTGTGGAAGAAACCTTGAGACAGATGAGACCCCAGTTCTACTGCTTTGACTAGAGCCCTAACATACTTAAGACTGTATCCACAATACATTTTTAGATAACATACTACCTACATTAAAATCTATTATTTAGGAAGCTGTTCAGGACAGGTTTTACTAAAAAGTATGGGAGACATGTTAAGAGTACGAGTGAGGTCAACCTCGTCACTATGGATGACATCAGGTGTCACATCTATAACAACGATTTCACCACAGTCAAGACATGACCATGAAGCCAGCTTTACTTTTTGTAGTCAGTAAATCATGTATTATAAAACAAAGTGTTGGACAGCACAAGGACAACAAAGGGTCTTTATGGTTTGATTTATCCTGCTAGTTTCCCCCACAGATGATTGAAATCTTACACAGTCATCATAGCTCTCATTTCCAGTGGACAAAGAGTGTGGGGTACTGAAATATCACAGAACTGATGTACCAACTTAAGAATATTCCTGGATCTGAAGTAATAAATATCATTACATTTTTCATTAAAAAGCATTGTTTGTGGATTGTTCTTAATGATGTGGGAGGAAATTAACTTTTCCCAGATTTAAGAGCTGGTGTTACAGCTAAGATAGCTCGATTGTTGCTATTATTTTAAGTTTTTCTTACACTGTGGTTTGTCCCAGATAATGCACAGTATACACAGATTCCATATTTCAACTTCCTCATTTCTGACTGACATCCAGTATTAACAATTTAAGTGAACTCTTGGACTTTTTAGCAACAAATAGCAGTCGTGGAGAGACTCAGTAACAGCTGAATATGCAAGTTACAAGAAAAGTGTCTAACCTATGAATTTACAGATCAGTGAATGGATGACAATTTGGGTCAAGTCAGTTTCTTTTACATAACCCATGAAATTAAAAGCATGCAAACATTCAATAAAATAAAAAAGTATAAAAATAAAAAAATCTTTTCCTTTGATGCAAATTTTATTACCGCACAGCCTGGCATTAGTGGCCACTGAAAAACTTTTTGTACTGACGTTGTGATACTTTTTAGGAGAGAGTACCACCTCTGCCTTTTGTTCAACTAATCACAAAACATACAAAATGTCACATAAAGTACCAATGAAAGGAATGCATTACATCCATTTTGCCTTTTTACTTGTAGTCCACTATCCGTCTCATTTATCCAAACAGACACAACTACAATGCTATTATGTAACGCCTCAATATACTACCATCAGGGTTCTTTTAGTTATTAATGAGCTTTCTTTAACCCACTATTTCTAGAACACACAACAGTATTATAATAAAATATTAATGTCTCTTGTACAGATACAATATGTCCAGTATCAACTTTAAGTTTTCCACACAAGTGTAAGAAGTTATACTCATTATGGATATTTAGAATATATGCTTTCAAAGCATGTATGTCTATAGTCTATATAAAGAATAGTGATGAAGAGCTACGTGCAACGGTAGACTGGACTGCTCACTGGTGAGAATGCAAAGTTGCTCAACAATAAACAATTTCACACTGGAAGTGATTGCAACAAATTTCTTCATACTGTGAACATTAATCCTGCAGAGTAATGGTTGACAGACAATCTTCAAATGAAATGAACTGAAGTGCGATTTCAGTGGAAGAGAGAGGGAGAGGGGGAGAGAGAGAGAGAGAGAAAGAGAGTGTGTGTGTATGTGTGTGTGATTACCTTGACAGAGTTCTGAAGCACTGTAACAGGAAATACTTTGGTGGGCATGGAACTGAGAAACAGACGGAAATTCTCGTGGATTGATGTATCTGCACGGGAAGAGAGAGGAACATTATTCACAGCCATACGCAAAGAAAAGAACGTCATGGTTGGAGATGTTACTCGGCCCTGAGTCAGCAAATTCCAGAATGACTTTAACAAAAAACACAAGTCTCCAACATTGCTTGTCTTTCACACCTGTGGATTTACACATGCCATACAAACATACATGTAATAAAGAGGCTGTAGGCAAGCATGGAAGTAAACTGGAGCCCAAGGCTTTTCTTGTGTAGTCCCAGTTTATGACCACTATAAAGACTGCAGAATCAACTGCACTGTAGAATCAACCACAGTGGCATGATTTGGGACAGTAATCATTCACTCCACACTAAAGTCCAATAGTAGCCATTTTGAATTTAATTCATATATATATATTTTTATATATAATTTAATATGAGATTGGAACTCTGTCACTTATATTCTGCTAAATGACATATTTTTAGTGACTAATTCATCATGTGCCAGTTAGTGTGCATTAAATTTCCAAAACAAAAATAGATTGATCATTCAATCTTATTTTCAGGAACAACATTGCAAAATGTGATGAAAAATAGAACAGGCCTCGTCCCATAGTCAGCCCTAGTGTTTCTGTGCTAACGTCACCATACCTGGCTCAGTGAAGGTCTTGATGAGCTCCTCCATGGCTAACATCCAGGAGACAGCTAGATGGCAGTTCTGCAGAAAGATCCAGTTCCCACTCCTCAGTGCTGCATGGATCATCTTCTCAGCTATAGGCCCCTGGCCTTGACCCAACGAGATGGACTCAACTCTGAGAGACATCAAGTGGAACGATGATCAGTATCAGTATTTTTTTATTTTTTTATTTATTTTTTTAATTATTTTTTTGGGGCTTTTTATGCCTTTATTGATAGTACAGTAGAGAGACAGGAAATGGGGAGGCAGAGAGAGGGGGAATGACATGCAGTAAAGGGCCGTCCGATGCGGGATTTGAACCGGGGCCAACTGCAGTGAGGACCTTAGCCTCTGCATATGGGGCGCTTGCTCAACCAACTACGCCACTTGACACCCCAGTATTTTTTAATTCTTAATTTTTGGAAGGCAAAGCTAGAGGGATTCTAATTAAGGTTTATTTTGTTGGAATACTGAATATTACTACTGCAAAGACAACATACTTTACAATTCACTCTTAGCTCCAATTCAGCTATCCAATGTGTGTATCTTTTTTTTACCTGTCGATACATCCTCTCTCTTTGGCAAAACGCTGGAAGGCACCCATGGGGTCGGATCCTGTGCTGAGAATGAAAATCAGTGGGGTGGTGGGGGACATGTCGTTGTAAAGGTTAGCCAGATCAAGTGGAGGGTTTTCCACAAACTGCTTTCCCAGGCTGACAATCACAAACTCTGTTGCTGCAAACACCACCTGGTAGGAGAGGAAGGAAGTACAGAACAACAAAGAGAGTGTGACAGCATCAATGTAAGACTATCAAGTAAAAAAAAAAAATAGGTAATGCGTTTTATCAAAAGTGGACAGAGCATCACTGCAGAGAGTGGAAGGCTTAATTTTCTAAGATCCAGATGTTGACATGCCTGGTTTTCTATGGGAGTGCAAAGGAGAGAAAAATGTTTTTGCATGGTCTTGGTGAGGGCTGCAGGGAAGGCTGCAGGCCAGTATAATTGTAAATGAATGCAATTAGCAAAATATTTTTTGGGCTTAAAAATAAAAAAAATCATGTGACACCAACAACATTTCTTCTCATTTGAAATTCCTCCTGTGATCCTGTAAATCTGGAAACTAAAAAAAACAATCTCCAAAACCTTCATAAATAATGAATCTCTCTCTATAGACTATAGGCTCACCTTCTCCTCCATGAAGCTCTTGATAAGGACTAGCTTCTGGAATGCCCCCAACCTCTCACTCCAGTAACCTCTGATGCTGCTCTCGTTCTTAACCTCTTTGGACTCCCCAAGAGGAGGCAACTCTGACACATAGTCTTCCCAGGTCTCTGGATTAATAGATGCTTGAAAACGTCCTAAAGGAGAGGCAACTCATTTAATGCTTCACAAATCTCTGAGTGAATTTCTAAGACTTTTCTAGAGTGTACATACAGATTTGTACACTATGTGGTAAAGGAATGGTAGAAGAATGTTTAGAATAGTGAATCCTGACAGTGAAAAATGATGTTTTATATCTAGGTCAAATGTTCTAGTTCTTATATTTAGCAGAAACACTATTCACTAAATATACTGATTGTTGCTGGATCAGACAGGATAACAATGGGGTTGGGTTACCCAGCTTGATGTGGATATGGGTTCTGGTGATTTCCTTGGAGATGTCCTTGAAGCAGGGCAGTGTGTCCTCCAGCTCACAACATGTCTGCCAGTAAAAATCACTTAGCCATGGCACATCTGGCCGTTCTGCATAGCCCTACAAGATAGGGAAATACAATAGGTGACCATTACAACAACAATAAAGGGAGGAGATGGGAAAAAGATGGAGGACAGACCTTGAGTAGAGAGCCACTAAAGAAGAATAAAATTATGACAATAAAAGTGTAAAGATAATATGATTCAAAACATCCATGGAAGGTAAACAGTATAGATGAGATATAGTCGCATGGATATGCAAAGACAATTTTGAAAAGCACTCAAAATTAGCAAGAGAAGCGTAAATGATGCATGTGTTGAAGCTGCAATGCAAAAGACAGGACAGAGGTGAAGGAGAAGAAAGGAAGGACAGCATTAGCATGAGGATCACAACGGCTGACAGGCAGCACCTCCAGCCTAACTAATGCCATATAAAAGAAAGCCAAATGGTGGGTGAAAACAGAAATATACCCCTGAGTAGCATTGGCTGATCTGTATTGTGATCTGTATAAATTCATCAATAAAACCAGAGCTAAATCTCAAAGGTCCTTTTATTCATTACTGTACTCAACTTTTCCCCCTATTTTTTGCCCAAACCAATAGTGCCTCAGCTGCACATCCTTCTGCCCGACCAGGGTTTGACAGAGAAGATAAGAATTATAGAGAAATACAGTATAGAAAGAGAGTGAAAAGAGAAAGAGAGAGAGACACCATTGAAATTGCAATATTGCAAAGTTGCAATATTCTGAGGTCAACAGGACTCTTAGGAGTTCATATGACCTCATTCAACCCCTCTGAAGGTGTCCAGGAGAGTCCTATGTCTGACTGGAGGTACTGAGACTTTTGCATGGTTTGCTCAAGGCCTATTTGCATGTCACAGGCAGGTTATATGGACAGCTGAGAAACAGAGATACTCTCCATTTCTTATCTCTCATTCACAGAAATATTTATTTTGTCAGCCTCTCCACAGAAAGATTTCTTCATGTTCTTTTGTCTCCAACTGTCTGTGTTTCCATCAGTGTCAGTAGTTCCTCAGCAATAAGCTAGCCAAGAGACAGAGACAGCCCAACTGTCACTTTGTGACAATAGACTTTTTTTCTATCAACTCAATCCCTACATGAGAGGGGAGAGAATGAAAATATTGCCTACAGGCCAACTTAGGGGGATTTTCGAAGGGGAAAATAAAACGGCACCTTGTTTATATGTAGTTACGACTATCCTGCCAACAAACTGTAACAAATTTCTCAATTTTTTTCTAATTATTGGAATACCTGGCAGCCAAAAAAGATGAAAAAAAAATACCATTGCTTTTTTCATTTAGAATTCATGACACAGTTAAAAACAGGCCGTTATCTCCCTACTCCTGCAGGCAATTAAGCCTCATGCCTTATCATTCGTTCTGGCGTCAGTAGTCAAATCTTCTTACTAACAGTTGGCCACTCTGGTATATTTAAAGCTCTCTGAATAGAGAATAGCTGAATGGATGTAATTCAGCTATTCAGCTCAATAACTCTTAGGCCTGTTGCATCAAATATGTATAAGTTCAAACCGTAGCATAGTTTGAATACAATGGGGGCTATAACTTAGTAAAAACTGGTTTCACATGTGAAACCAGTTAGCTACTGTAGAGTTAAGATATAACTTAGAATTTACGCGTTACCCAAGCAGATTTAAGTCAGGCTGTTAGAAAATGGCAGATGCTCAAGTTAAAGGACCCGTTGCTAGTTGCTTGTAACAGAAACTAATAACTGTTAGGGTGTCGGGTTCGACAGTATTTCTTTCCAGAAACTCTTGTTGATGTTTTCATTGCTTATCAATATATTTATGTGTGATGAATCCTCATCTGAGTAAAGAAAAAAAAGTACAACCAGTGTGATTGATGATCATAATCATTTATCCATGAACACTACTCATGCATTACCATATAATTTTCATGGGTAAAAATGTAATTTCATTTGACACCAGCAATTTTTCAGCCTGAATTTACTGACTTGATTTTACACCTCACCTTTTCCAAGGAAGCAGCTCCTCTTAGAAAGTACAGCCATTCCCCGTCGGAAATTTCACCACGCTGCCTCATGATCTCTACACACAACATGAAGCTGTAGATGAGCTTGTGCTGCTCGAAGAGGCCACGGGACACATTGATGTAGGAGTTGAGCAAGATCTGGTCAAGCAAGATCTGGAGACGCTGTTCTAACACACTGCTTTTCTCTGACGTCTCAATGGTGGAGTTAAATACCTGGCAATGGAGAAAGAAATGAACAGGAATAGGACAGAGTGATATTCAGAAGAAAATAATTATATTAAATGGGTGCTTGAAGTCCTTTCATTATGTGTTCCTGAGAAAAGTCTAAACTAGAATTACTTGTGGTTGCCAACCAGTTACAGGTTACAGGAAATACGGTCACAATCTCACAATGGGATGTATGTATGTCTGTACAGATGGACAAGCTGAAGATGCCTCCAGCCACAGCTGGTGCGAAGGCATAAAAACTGAGATGGAGATTTGTCTGTGAATTGTAAAATAGAGCCTGGTTGCTCTGTCTCACCTGTTTGAAATACTTGAGGGAGAACTGGTACATTGGATCAATCTCAGAGAGACTGGCGACGACAAAGTATAGGACAGAGCCTCGGGTGGCCACAGGCCGGTAGCACTCCCTTGCAGAGTTGATCATCAGCTCAGTAGCCTCTGCCTCCTCCAGACGGTGCTTTATGGCCTCAGATGTCACCTGAGGTAACAGCAAAGGTGTTGGTTTTTGGTAGGGAAAATTTTTGTCAGATGAAAAAAATAGCATGTGTGAACACAAACCCACATTAACAGTCTGACTCTGCAGAGTTTACTTGAACATGTGTTTGCTGATATAACTTACCTGAAACTGGACTTGTATCATGATTTGTTCTATGATTTTAAACAGATATTTAACATTTTTTTGAAATGAATAGAAATATTGACATGACAAATTTTCGAGAAAATGTTCCAAGGATATAAATGTTTAAAACCCTGTAGGTAGTGTGCTGCTCTGTTTGGACCAACTCTCTGCTGTGAGCCATGTTAAAGAGAATTTGTAGCCGTGTCCTTTCATTTTGTTGTTTTTGGGCAACACAAGAGTTTCATGACAGAACCACAGTGATGCTCAATTTCATCTTTAATTATATCCAAAAAACTTTTGGATTTGTATTATTTTTCATTCAGCTCATGAAGGTTGCCAGATCATTGCGTATCCCCAATATCCCAGTCTTTCACTGTTTTTCAAAAATAACCAACATTTTGCAGAAAACATACAGACCTGCTGCATTAATCTTACAAGTAACACAAAGCAGAGTTAAAATGACAAGATTGATTGAGATGGGTAAATACACTGATAGGGACAATTCAGCAACACCTTGACATTGGTGGGGACATGTCTCTGCTGTCCATACACAAATCTACATAAATGGGTGACACAAAGGAAAATGCCAGAGAAAAGAAAGAGAACACCAAGCGGAAAAAAAGAAAAACTGCAAACAAAAGTGGAAATTATCTTTGTAGATAAATAAAGATTATGTCAAATTCATTATCTTAATATTACAGAAAAAGACAAGCATCCACATTTCATTCGCCTTGTCCCAGATTTACCTTTGACTCCTGGAGAGTCTGAACAAGCTCTTCATTATCTAGTATATTTCCCTCAGAGGTGAAGAGAAGCTTAAGGATGCGGTCTTCAATATCTTTCAGCTGATTACGGTCAGCGTTGATCCGCACAATCAGCTCATTCCTCTGTTCCTCAAGATGTGGACTCTCCAGACGCACCACATCACTGAGGAGCAAGAGGGGTTACAGGAAGATTGCAAGATAGAAAAGAATGTGGGGCCAAGAAAAAAAATCAAATCTTTCAAATCTTGTTCAAGGTACAAGTGCAAAGTGCATAGTCTTACTGTGGTATATAAAGAGTTATATTGTGGTTTGTAAATGTGGATCACATGTTTTGGATAGGTTGCAATATCTGTTTCCCATGTGTGTCTGTGTACCTAAGTAGTTGGTCCTCCAAGCCTGACTTGGTCACAGTGAAATTGATGATTGTAACTTTGATGCAGACCTGAAAGACAACAGAAAAACCCACACATACATTAAACAACACCAAGTGAAACTGTCAAAGATAAACAGAATGCATTTCAAATGTGAGTGACAGCCATCACTATTCATTCACACAGCTATAATTCAACATGTGCACTGAACACTTGGTCATTCTCAAAACCATTTTAACTACCATGTTGGATTTTAACTGTCATGTGGCTTTGAATCCTTTGTGTATTTGACAATTTATATCCAACATAAAGGCTTTACAGACAAGCGTCAAATACTTCATGCTGTCTGGTTCTGTCTTCATGCACTGCTGGTTTGAATGAACACCAAAGTAAAAACTTGTATTCACAGGGTGCTGCTGCTCTGCTGGTGGAGAATAACTGTGCTACCATGGAACAAAGGAATGAATGTGTCTTGTGTGTTATTCCACAAAACGTGTACCTTTTCTCAAGCCTCCATAGTGACCTTATATACCTGATGCACAATCGCTTATGAGTATGAGTGTGTGTGCTGTCCTTACCTCTGGCAGGTAGTGAGGATTGGCCATCTTAGTGGTCATATACAACCTGAAGTTTTTGTCATAGTCAATATCTGAATCTCCGAGTCGAATCAATGTCCGTCCACCAGACACAAATGTCTGCTTCAACAGGATGGGCTCCAGCGCTGGATCTAGGGTCTCCTTTAACTATCCACACACAGTACAGGTATACAAGAATACACATACAAACTGTCCATAAAGCTATTATAAACTAAAGTTAAATTATATTAAAATATATTTTACACCCTTTTTATGATCAATCATCTTTAACTATGACATCGGTGGGGTTCCTACCTCCTCTAACAGTACAGGCATGCCCATGCGAATGGCGTTCTCTAACGTACGAAGAAAGCTTGGGTCCGTCAGCTTGATCACCTTTAGGCCATGCATAGCTTCCTTGGAGCGAATCCATCGGTTGGCCTTAGGGTGAAAGAAATAACCTTTATCTAATAGGATGAAAAGATGGCCTCTTTCCATATTTTGTATATTGCAAAAATGAAAACTAACAACAGACAGAGTTATAGGGATGGAGGAGAAAAACACTCAAAAATTAGAGGACAGACGATTAGACTTGTCAGTGATAAGGACAAAGAGCAGAGAGTTATATAGGGGCCTAAAAAAGGAAACTGTGACAATATTTCCATCCTGTACATGTTTGTAAGTCTGGGTGAGCTGGTTTGTGTCCTTTCTATGTGGGGAAGCTTGAAATTGTGTGTGTGTGTCCTGGGGCAGGGGCCTGTCTATGACTTTGTCTCTGACTGCTTCTGACAGGAAGTTCTATTTTGAGAGGTTTCTGTTCTTTACGCTGGTACTGCAGCCATGTAACCAGTGTTTTAAATCAAATTAAATCCCAATAAGTTCTGAGACAAGGAATCAGTGGAATGAAATATTATTTACTTTATGTTTCATAACACAGTGTGTATACAGCACATTTACATTTCCCTTACATGACACAGTGTGTGAAACTTTGGGTAAGATAGATAAATAAAAAATGTCAATGTCTTTGAATAATAAACTAATTATCAACAAATCACTCCTGAAAGACACTGAACAAGAGCTGCCTTGATCCTAGTTTGTAGTTCACCTGATCCTGAGGGTCAATCATAAGAGGCCAGCGGCGCCCCCCGGTCACCAGGATCCCGTTCTCTGTGGAGACGGTGTCACGGGGCAACCCTTCTGCGTTCCACTGGCGGATGACGAATGGTTCACCCAGAATATTGATCAGGCTGAAGCTGGAACTGATGGGGATGTTCAGCTCCTGGCACTGCGTTATCCACTGGTCGATTAGCTGGGGAAAGGGAACACACATGCATGCTCTTTTATTTCAGATGATTTTTGTTTTGCTTGAGAGATTTTAGGTGATTTTTAAACCTCTTGTTTTGTGGCAAACTTCACAATTTTACCTTTTTAATCAATTTTCTTTATCACTTTACTTCTGTCTTTTAATGTTGTACATACAGATTCAGTTCAGTGCTATTACTGTAATGAGAATTACATCTCACAAAAGATACAAATACAATAATGAAGCAATTGGGCTCAGTTTGTTTCTTATGTAGTGCACTGTTTATGATGTGTGACACTTTAAAGAATGCACTTCCTGAACGAACCAGTTATTCATACTGTAAACCACAGTAGCCCTTAAAGCTCTCCACCCCACCACAGCACACCGTACCTACCAGCTGTCTGTAGTGGGAAGTGAATGCCCCATAGTAAGCTACACAGGCAGCTGCAATGAAGACATTTCCCACAACGTTGATGATCTCTTGGTCAAACAGGGCAACACTTTCCTGCCAACGTACTTGCTCATCACCTAGAGCAGAGGTTAGCTTCCCTGCCCTGGTCAACCGAACTTGTGTTAGTGCCATGGTGTTAACTTTGAGGAAGAAAAAGGGTCACAAAGAAAGAGACAAAAAGAATATTAGCTGGTAAATAGCAAAATGCTGGCAGACTTTGATTTTCTTCTTTAGTTTCAATGAGTAATGAGTGCTCTTTGAACAACTTTGAAAGAGATAGTTTACATACAAGAGTGGAATTCGGGGTGGAATTTTCTTCATCTCTACAGATTTCCACACAACAAGAGTAATTTCACATAAAATATACATTTGATGGGCAGTTTAAGACACAGGTAGAGTTTAAAGTGGTAACATATAAAGGGTGCACCCCTCACCCAAAGCCTCCTTCTCATTCACACTGTTGTCAAACTGCTCCTGTAGGATGTTGATCTCGTTCTCCACCTCCTGAAGCTGTTGTTGCTTGTCCCTCAGGGTTGCCATGGTCATATCCAGCTCTTTCTGCATGGGTTGGGATAGAAAGAGAAACAGACCGAGGGCAACATCATCAATAAAACATTTAGACAATATGTGAGCCACTTCTCATTCTTATCATTAATTCTAATGTATTTGGAGCAATCTTGGGTGGGACGAAAAAAATGGGCAGCAGTGAGATTTTAGTATATAGTATATAAAGTGATATCCATAAAACTGACATTTGTGTAAGTACTGTATGGGATAAAGCTTTTATTCATACTGACCTGCGCCTTGGCCAGATTTTCTCTCTTGGGGCCGACTTCTTTGAGAACTCTGGTGTAAAGATCCATGGCTCTGACCCACATACACATCGATCTGCAGGCTCTGGATACCTTCTCCACCTAACAGCAGCAAAACAATGGGCATTACAACAAGCAACAGATACTGAAACACACTGTATCACATTCCATAATTTACAACCAGGTTACAAATCTACATAGCTCATTTCAGTGGCATGAGTATGACCATAATGCAACTATCAAAACTTAAGCAGTTATTTTCCTGTTGCTATTCCAACTCTGTTTACTCTGAGCCCTTCTCCAAAATATCAGAGTTTTTGACATGAAATCCAAACAGACCTTCTCAGGTATGAAATCAGGGTTGTTGATGTATTTTTGCAGTTTCAACAGGATCTGAGGCTTGATATTGTCCTTGTCGTAGTCCGTCAGACGCCTGAGGAAATTGGAATCTCCCAGTAATTGCTTGGCGCCAGGCCAGTCTGGTCTGTAAGGATAAGGGCATGTAAGCGAGGAGTTGTGCAAAAAAGGAAACTAAGATAATACCTTAATTTATATGGGGACAAAATAAATATCTAAAAAAATAATATGTGCTCTGATTTCCAGTTTGATTTGTGGCAGGTTGTTACACATTTATAATATGTGGTGCATGAGTTAGCAAACCCAGCCTGGAATTGTCAACTGCTAGCAATGATATAATGATATGCTGCGGGCAGAACAATGGGTGGTAAAAGGTGAAAGTAAATAGGATACTGGGCTGGACTTATTTTGGTGCAGCATTGCAGCATATTAATGACTGATGACTATCTAAGGGTTGACAGAGTGCTGAGTCACGAGATGGGAAGGTAATCCCCCTGAATGCTGACAAAAAGAATATATGAGATTAAAAAATAGGCCCAAATCTCATACATTTGGCGGATACACACAGAGAAGTGTATGATTATAATGATGATGACCATTTTTGAAATGACTAAAATGATGTTGATAATAACTATGCTGAAAATATCAGCATAATCATTATCAACCACCTTCATCTAAGATGATAATGATGGCTACAGAGATGATGAGCATCTTTTTTGAGATTGTTAGATATTCTTGCTTTTTTTTTGTTTTCACTTGTCCTATTACCTTGGCTACACATTAGTATTTATTTATTTTTTTTACCTAACAGAATTAGAATTCGCTATTCGTATTGAATTAAATCAATTGTGCTGAATAAATGAAACACTCATCATATGGATATTATATATTATATTTCACCAAGCCCTTAATGTCTGGTCTGTCCTTCATGCTGCTCTGACATTATAATGAAAAAGGCCCTTGTAAATGGCATCTGTCATCCTTAATTTGATATCTTTCCTTCTGAAATACAATATTAGGATGTGACACAACTAGTGAATTTCTGTTACAAGAGAGGCAGAGATATAACTATTAAATCTTAATCTTTGAGGAAGAAAAGTCTTTTTTGTTAGAAAAAAGAGAGGCATACTGACTTGCAGTTGAGCAGGATGCAGACTGCCTCCATAACAGTCATGACTAGGTCTGGGGGTTTGGTGAACACCTTGATCTCAGAGATGTCAGCCTTGTCAAGAGAACTAAGAGCCTGATTGGCACCCTCCAGGGCAGGCAAGGCCTCATCCAGGTCCCTCTGGGCATCATCAGCTATGGCCTGGGTGTCTTCAGCTTTGACCTTGGCTAAAGCCTCATCCTCTTGCACTACTTTACGCACCTGTGGCAAGGATATATTTTTGCATTATGCACACACAAACACTACAGAAATTACAAAAGGGTATCATGCCTTTTTGGCATCTTATAGCATCATATTTTTAAGATTTCTTTTCAGTTTTGTAGTAATACTATCTTATGTTTCTCTTTCTCTCACACACACACATGCATGCACGCACAAATACACACACACACACACACACACACACACACACACACACACACACACACACACACACACACACACACACACACACACACACACACAGACCTCATCAGCACTCTTCTGGTCAACAGCCAATCTCTCCATGAGGGCATCAACATCAATGGACTTTTGTTTCAAGACTGGCTCCAGAGCAGACAGGTCCACTTTCATTTTGTCCACCAGCTCATTGGTCTCCAGCAGTTTGGTCAGACCGTTCTTCACCCGATCCCTGGCCTATTCATAAGCACCCCAACAAACATATGCACTGTATTATCCCTCCAGACATATTCTACAAAACAAGACATTCAATGCATTCAAGTAACAGGCATGGTCACAAAGAAGCTGAGAGAAAATTATTGACAAGAAATTTCAACCAAAACTGACAACTTATCAGTTGTACTGATATATGTTCATGGATTCTGATGGTTCAACGTACAACCACTAACTCCTGTCTCTTCTCGTTGAGCATGCCGAGGTAAAGGTTGATGAGCTCCAGGTAGGAGGTAGGTGTGGTGTAGTATCGGCGTCTCAGCTCTGAGTAGAAGCGCTCAGCCATGTCAGTGACACTAACATGTATCTCCACGCACATGGCTGAGAAACTCTGCTTCAGCTCCTCACTGCCAAAGTCCACATTCTGGAAGAAGGCTTGAGAGACAGAGAGCAGTGCCTCACGAGGCCACTGGGCAACAGAAGGTACAAGGGAAGAGAGGAATGGTGAGATACAGAGCAGCAGTAGAAAGGCATAAAAAATTAACAAAATATAATAATAAAGAAATTCAAAAAAGATCTAAATTACAAGCTTCCGCAACAAAGTTAAAACAAAAACTCAATATGTTAACAAAAGACATAAATAATGATATGAATTGAAAACAATAAACTACTGTACAATCCAAACAAGAACACAGGTAAAGAGACTGATGGATAAGAGAGAAGATAGAAAACCAGAAAAAAGGCAATAAGAAAAAAGACAGGGGTAGAAATTTATGTCAAAGTGGAAAGAAATTACATTTTGGGTATAACTGTCAGGACCAGCAGCATTGTGAGAATGTTTCAAAGACTGATAGAAGAAGGGTGATATGGACTGGTTCGAGACTAGTAGGGTCATTTATCCTACCATGCACGTAGGTGATGCCTATAACGTGTGTGTGCTAGTGGACGTGTACCACATGGTATGACTGTGTTTGTATTGTATTTCTTTCTATCCATAATAATTACATAGTGATAATTTTCAATTTCAAACACCCAACCCAAACAGAGCAGAATACATAGATAGATGTGGTCAGAAATGTCTCAGCATACCTGCACAAACCAATCAATGGTGCAGCAGTTGACGAGTGAAGGAAACATTCGACAGCGGGACCTGAAGGCATCGCCTACGGGACTCATACACAGCACTATGTGCAGCTTCTCCCGTACACGAGAGATGAAATACTGGAACACCTGAAGGCATGAACACACACACACACACACACACACACACACACACACACACACACACACGCGCGCAAATGCAGAGAAGATTTGGTAACTTTGAGGGTTTGGTATCAGCAGGCAGGGAACATTAAAGGCTGATGTTTTCTTACAGCTTGCATGAGGACACTGACTTTAACTGACAGTTCTTGCCCAGAGTCTATGACTACTGTGGCCCATTGTGGAAAACACTGTGTATGTGTGTTATGTCTGAGATGTTATGTAAGTTCTTAATTATCTTTGAGCAACTGATAGTGGTCAGTCAATTTTAACCTCTTACTGCAGTTTTTGATATTGATGAGCCCTTGTCTTAATTCAACATCTTAAATGTTACAGGGGTAGGTCTGAGCATCATTTTAGACTGGTTAATTCAAATCTCTTGGAAAGGACTCTCTGCATTGCCACTGGTGTCAGTAAATTGGCCTCAGCCCCTTTCAGTTGTGGGTCCCCTCAGGGATCAGAACTCCCTAACAGGCTGTTCCCCCTGGTTTTCATTCTTTGTGTAAAGCTGAGCTCACTGTCTGCTGGTTGTAGCTGCACATGTCCCGTACAGAATGAGAGTGTGATCAATCATCTCAGCTAACTCTTGGCAAGAAAGCAAATAAGCATATTTAACCAAATGTCATACCGTCCTTTTAAGTGGATAATAAGTCTTACCCTTGAGCAAACCACTGTCCTTTTGGGCATCCTTTGGATTCAATTAGAAAAAGACACTCTCTAGACTTCTGCATTAGTTAGATTAAAAATTTCATCTACATAGGTTCAGAGTCTGGACAGTCATTATTTGTGCTCTTTCAAAAGCCTCATTTCCTCACATCTTAAGGAAATTGCAAACTCAGTTTTAAGTAAGAAGATAATTGAATGTATAACCAAGAACATGATCTTTACGATTAAATAATTTTTACCTGCAACTGTGTCAGTTTATATAAAAAAATCTGTTGCTGCATAGGTATTGTTTGTGTGCATAAGATTTGTGGTTAATATAGAACAAATTATATCAATAAAAGCTAACATGAAGCTAAGAAGCTAACTATACAAGAAGAATCACTGACAGACACGTACATTTTGGCAACTTTCCAACTCAATCATTTACTCTTATCATGTGATCAACAGGCACTCTGAATTTATCTGTTTATTTCTACGTTGTAAATATATACTGAACTATATTTTTATTACTTGAATAATATGTTGGTGTGTCTGTGCGTACCTCATCCCTGTTCTCTTCACTGATTCCAGCCTCTTTGGCTTTAGGGCGGGTAGCAGCCAGTACTTGTTCCAGCTCATCTTTCTCAAAAAGGTTGGGCACCTCACCAGAGTTCAGCATGTTGTTGATATCCTCCAAGAACTCCTCCACCACAATCTACAACAGGCAAGAGAAAGTGGATAGCAATAATCATACTTGGATGTACAAAAAGAAAAACATGTCTGCTCTTTTAACATCAGCCTTTCTTCATACCTGAGTGTCTGTAAATAGGAACACCATATCTCTGCCCTCCACACCAGCCATCTTGTAGAGCCTCCTCAAGTCTTCATGGAAGCTGTCATAGTTGTAGCCTCGACTCAGCTCTATCTCAAAGCAGCGGTACCCACACATATGGGCTGCTAACCGAGTAAGTGACTGTTTGCCTGTACCTCCCACTCCGACAAGCAAGGAATTGCCTCTCTCCTGGCGAATCATACGGGCAATCCTAGAAGATGAGAGGCCAAATCATTGTCAACACTTGTAACAAAAAAGCATGAAATGCAAACTCATATGCACTGTGTGTTCTGACAGTTTTCTATCATATCATAGCTCTTCTGTGGGATTAGAGCACATCGGTCAGGCTTTGCTCCCAATGCACATCAATGAGCCTTGAGCCACCCCTGTCGTCGGTTTACTGGTTGTCCTTCCTTGGACCACTTTTGGTAGGCACTAACCACTGCATACTGGGAACACCCCACAAGACCAACTGTTTTGGAGATATTCTGGCCTAGTCGACTACACATCACAATTTGTCCTTTGTTAAAGTCACTCAGATCCTTACGCTTGCCCATCTTTCCTGCTTACAACACATCGACATCAAGAACTGACTGCTCACTTGTTGTCTAATATATCCCACCCCTTGACAGGTGCCACTGCAACAAGATAATCGACATTATTCACTTCACTTGTCAAAGGTTTCAATGTTGTTGCTGATTGGTGTATGTGCCATTTTATGCAATAGAGAGAAACATTATTAGTTCTTGGGCAAGGTTTTTCCACATATCATCCGATCACTAGTGTAACTTCTTTGGTGTAAGTTTTGTCTTGCATTTTGTACCACCTACAACTAAAATCCATTAACCACCAGCTAAGAAGTCACCTTACACAAAATCTGGAAACTCAGTGGTGCAAGTTTGCATGTACACACCTGGAGACATGCTCAACGGCATCCTGGAAAAACACTAGCTTGGTCTTCTTGGAAAAGGTCATGTTGTAATCATCGAGGTAGTCCTGGAGGACAGTCTGGATCTTATTCATGTCTGTCAGATCCTCATACAGACGATCTTCTTTCTCTGCACCCACCTATAAGGGTTTATGAGATGGAAGGCAGAAGGAACATATAAAAGTTGTGAGGTAATTCAGTGTAAACATAGAGTCAAATGTTTTATGAACTTATGAAGCACTTTCTATAAGAAGATCTGACCTTGATGAAGTCTCCAAATATGATGGGCTGAGTCACAAAGTATGACGGCTCCAAATTAATACTAAAATATTTGCCTGGCAGAAAGAAAGAGAGGGTCAAAAGATGAGTGTTCTCTGACTGGTAAAGATGCAAAAAAAAGTGGAAAGTGGGAATAGTGACATTTAGTAGTCCAGAATGTGCAGGATTCAAACAGTTTATGTATTTAAACCATGCAAGCAGACTTTGTGAGAGTTCTTACTGGCCATCTCACAGACGATGGTGTTGAAATACTTCTTGTCTTGGTTGTTAATGAGTCGATCATGGAACACCCGCTGACACTCATGGCAGAAGAGACGGAAGATCTGGTTCTTATCTCTCACTTGACTTGGCTCACACTGCAATATACCTAAACATAAAGAGAGGGAAATATGTATGGAAAGGAGAATTGATGGATTTTTTCACTTTAAATCAATTTGCATATTACTTAGGTAGAATGTGATGAAAAAAGAGCTGATGAAAAATATCTATATATATAGATATAGACATACATATATATTCGATATTATATCGATATAAAACATATCGATAGAAAGAAAAACGGAAACAAAAGCACAGCAACCGCAGATATGTTTTTTAAAACAGAGTAAATATATTCCATAGAACTACAAGATAAAAAAAAAACAACAAAGGAAAGGTAATTGATGAAGATCAAATGATGAAAATGTGAGATGTTAGATGTGTAAGTCTTTGTATATAACTGGCACTGTTTAAGAATGTGAAACAAGAGGCCTGATTGAGTGTTTCCAAAAAAGCAAGTTTGCTGCTCATCATATAAAGGTAATGGTTCTGAATTCATAAATAACGTTGCACAGAGAGAGACAAAGTGATGTCAACAATAGAGATGATGGGACGAGTGGGCATTCATTTATTAACCCTCACCAACAGTGATGTACAGTATATAATGATAAAAGGGTACTCTGTGTTTGAGTAATGTACTCTGTCTATGTTGAACAAGTAGTGTGTGGAAAATAGTGGTAGAAGTCACTTCAGTTCATCTTGGTGCTCTGATGATGCCTGCTGGCTAGGAGAAGGGAGGGACAGAGGGAGAGGAGGCAGGGGAGGTGATGGTGCAGACGATTTGGAAGCATGAGGCTGAGACAGAGCTTATAAGTGTTGGTAATGTGGTTTAAAGAGATAAATCAGAGCTGTATCTCATGCTGTGGAGACATTCTCGGCATCTGTCAGTCTCTTTCAGCAAATCCAAAGTTTGTGCTGTTTAGGAAAAGAAACGTTGTACAGCCTGTATGCCTGTGCTTCCTGTGTTTCAATTTTATGCATCTTTTCCTTTGTCTCTTATATTTATGTTTGCCCCCTCATCCACAACATATTTAAAACTCTGAATGCAAATATCTACAACTGTGTACAGCACAGGCAGTGAAGCAGCACAGGGCCATTAGTTGGTAGCAAATGTAACAAGAAAGACTGTTCTATGCAGAGTCCTGGGTGTCCAATGAGTTGTGTGTGTCTGTGCTACAAACAATATGTGTGCTCATGTCTCACCTTGGACACACTTGGAGAGGTCTCTGAGATTGAATACATAGTGGGACTTAGCTGGAGTGGGCAGCAGATCCACACTCAAACGGTTGTAAATCTCCACAGCTGCATCCACAATCTGTCCAGCGCAGTCCTTCACCTCTTGGGAAAACTCACTGAGGAAACCATTCAGGATGGCCTGGAGGAAGGTTGGGGAGGAAAAGACTTTGCATCAAGCATGACAGAAGAAATTAAGTGTGACTAAAGAAAACTTTAAGGAGTGGGAGAAATGGAGAAAAGAGAAACAGCAAGAGAGCCAGAGCAAGAGTAAGATATTATACAGCTTTAAAGCTGTAGAAGCACATGTGACAACTCAATGAGAGCAATAATGCTTTTTATACTGATTGTGTGTATGTCTGTTGTATATGAGTGTTTAGGTGTGTGTTTATCCTGACATTGAAGATCTGCTTAAGGCTGTGCTCTGAGGGTGTGGGCAGACACAGCAAGCTGAAGTGGCGGATGAATCGGGGGGTCACGGGGTTGCGTCCTCCTCCTGGAGGAGCACACGCTGCTGCAATGGTCATCTCCTGCAGGAAAGGAGGGAGGGAGAGTAGAAAGGCAGGAAGGATTGCAGAAATTAAAAAAGGATGAAAGGAGTGAAAATATGAGCAACACATTTCCCATAAGAAACTTGATCAAATGTCTCTTGTCATTCCATCATCTCGAAAACCATAGGCAGCGAGTAACTATATTTGCATTTTGTTAGATTCAAATAACCTATTAGCTCTACAAAATTAAGACACATGTTGGCAGTGAAAGTAATCAGATTCACAGTTGGAGCAGGCAGGAGTGGGATGGCACATCATAGAGAAATACAAAAATCTTTCTATAAATAAAATCTTTCTATAAATGCAGAATACAAATATGGGTCCACAACATTAACACACATACAGATGCAAAAACACACAGGCACACAAGATGAATGGGTTTCTGATATAAATGGACAGTCTTCATTACTCCCACTAGAAGGCAAATTAAGTTGACGCTGACTGTGTGAAAACAAAAAACTAAAGAGCTATATGTACACTTTTTTTAACTTAACAGAAAACCAATCTTAAACAAATCCTAAACATTAAAAAGGGACTCCACCAGTTTACAAAATACAGCTGTTTGCAGTCCTCCAGAGTTAAATGAGATGATCAATATTGATTTTTATCTCTGAGTCAACTACAGATTCTGGATGGTAAATAGCTAAGTACAAGGATTGGAAACAAGAAGAAACTAGACTATTCTATCTAAGGTGCTTTCCAATAACTCCACAACTATCTTGTTTGCAGGATTTATGTTCTGTGTTTAACATGTGCAGAAATAGAAAACAAGACCCCAAAGCTTACACGAATATGCCAGACTGAAGGTAGTCTGGCCAATAACAGCTGGTTTCAGCAACTCTGTGCAGCACCTCTGAAGTTCTATGTTTTTTGTTAAATTGACAGCTAACTCTAAGACATCCGCTCTAAATGACTATTGAAGGCTGTTTCTACTAGTATGTTTACCGATTCATAAAAGGGACAAACACATCTATAGGAAACTACAAAAACAGCCATTTGTGGGACTTAAAGCAGCCAAAACCAGCTCAATGCACATACATAGTCATGGCAAATTAACTCATATCATTTGTGCATATTTGTACCTGGATCTCCTTCCAGAAGAATTTATTTCTGTCATAGAAGCCAGAAAAATCTTGGAACTGTCGCAGGAGTTCTATAGGGGGCTGAGAGCCATAACTGTCCAGCTTGGGCATATTCAAGTCATCAACAAAGACGACTAACTTCTTGTTACCAGGAGCACCTACAGGTAAAAGGAAAAAAATGATGAGACAGAGAGAAAAGGGTTAACAGACATAAGACTGCCAGTTGAATGGATAGCCAGAATGTTGATATGTAGATCGACTGAAGAAGCGGGAAAGTGAAGGACAACTGTATGATGAATGAATGGCTAGAGCCAAAACTGTTGCAGCCCCTCTTCATTAGTGTGTTTATGTAGCTCCAAAATGATGTGAGAGCTTGCTGGAGAAAAGCGTTACAAGCTACAGCATGTAATCTGAATAATAAACAAGCATGGCTGCAATGGCAGTTTTTGGCTTTAAAAAAGGGTTCGACTCAGCCATCGCTGAGCATACACTGGTATGCAGATGATGTAAATAGTAAGCAGTAATGCAGCAGATATGTGACCAGGCACGCTTCTTTCATTTTCTGGGTTTTAATGTTTTAATACATTGTCCTTAAAAAACTTGTTCTCCTACCCAGGATATTTTTCCTCTTTTTCTCCAGTTTGGACTCAATGATCTCTTGTGTGCAGGCAGAGGAGGTCTGAGCAGAGAAGCTGATGTAGACAGGAAGGTATCCTGCCTTTTCCTGGATATTGTTAAGAAGGCCCCGAGCCACCACAGACTGCAAGGGATAGAGATATTGAAATGATTTGATAACACCAACACCAATTGCTTCTTGTTTGATAGTCTGAAACTATGAGAAATTGCAACAGCAAACATTTTTAACATTTTTACAATAAGATAATTTACCAAATCTTAACAATCAGTCATCACTGTGGTGTTAAATATTTATTTTACAATGCCCTTTCCAGCCTACTTTTTTTATAGTATTATGTTCATTATTCTAGTATGTATTGTTAGTATTTACTTCAATTTTTAAAATATAGAAATATAGAAAATTTAAATTTAAAATTTCTTGATGACCAAGAGAGAGTCTAGACTACCTTCTTTCAAAACACATGGAGGCACCAGCCACTTTGTTAACTTGACAGCAAGTTTCACAGAAAGACTGGCTGCACCATGCTTGGGAGAAGATATGCGTAAATAACCTTGTGTGGGGACATAAGCATGAAGTTTCTGCATGTCCATGGATCACAGAGGAGCTATCATTTATGCCTTCAAAATTTCAACAGAAAATGATGGTTGTGGTGGGCAGGATTTTAAGTCACAGTGACATTACAGTACACCACTGTGTTACAACTGTTCAGGAATCCTCACCTTCCCTACTCCCGTGTCGCCAGTGAAGAGTACAGAACGTTGCACTGATAGCAGTTTCTCCATCAGGTATCCGTAGCGGACAGTGTCAGTGGTGGGAACCAGCATCTCAAAAAATGGCTGCTCGTTGCTGTATTTAAATGAAGGTATTACCGTCTCCCATGCCTCCAAACGCTTGTGGTTAAAGTTCATGTACACGCTCCACAGGGTGCCAGACTTCGGGAGCTACACAACACATAAGAATGCATGTGAATTAACAAACACACAAACACTTCACATAAGACTGTATATAAGTTAAGAAAAAATGTGGCAAAATCTGGCATTAAAGAAACTACTTTTCTTTTGTTGTTGATTGCTTTTGTTTGTAGTTCATGCTATGTGGTGCTTTGGAAGTTTCCCTGTGACGTGTGACACTGTATATGAATGCCATATTTCCCTGAATCCTGCTGTGTGTGTATGTGTGTGCAGTTTGTATTCCCTAAAGCGTCACTGGCTTCCTCTTATGGTAAACACATAAAATGTACACAAACTGTTTTCTGATGACATTATTATTAAACTTTCATGATACACACACCACCAAAAACCACAAACAACAACATCGGTTCCATATTCATAGATGGATAAACAGATGTGGAAGCATGTGGGGTGTTCCAGATGCCTTCATGAACCTTTCACTTGCTTGCTCACTACACCTTCAGCTTAGTGAGCCATGTTCCTACCCTACTGTCTTTTGTTTCTGTCAGTAAGACATTCCTTCAATCATCTGCCACTACTGCCCAGCCAAGTCAAACCTCTCAAACAATTAACTTTCCATTTCCTGTTGGGATGAAGGACTCGTAATATCAGCCTCCACCCTATTTTGTCTAATCCTCTGCACCTCATTCTTTACATATAAAAGTGATTTCCTCCATTCTATAACCCATGATTCATAATTTTCTAAAGTCAGCAAGATAGTATAATGATATGCAATGGACTTCTATAACCTTGGTACAAACTTCATCCTTTTATCTGATTTACTTTTCCAATATGTTCCTTGTAACCCACTAAGGGTATTACTAAAAAGTACACTATGGATGCTCTTTCCTAATGTCTTTATTTCATAAGAGTGACTAATATCATGTAAGAGCAGAATACCATTTCAGATTAGCTGTTCTACAGCTAGATACATCCAGTCTCCAAAGTACTTTCGTGTAATATATAATATGAGCTAACCTTCAGGCCTTTCCACATATTCCATGCTAATACCAGAAAACGTGCTGGAAAATGGATTTGACTCTCAGTAATAGAAGTGAGGGACAAGATATGCTTTGAGTGGCAGAGAATAGTTATAACAGCAAACCTGTGTTATTAAAATATGTGGTGTCTGCAAATGTTCCTATATAGTGCAAAAACCTGTCATGCAGTTCATCTATATCTGTATGTATCATTCTGTGGATGTGTGCACACATAAATACCTTAGCAATATTGTTGTCTTCAAACTGCTCTCTAACAAAGGTGTCAAAAGCATCCCAGTAAGAACTGGTCAGGTTGCCACCTACTGCCCATAGGTAGCAAAATATGAAGGTCTGACATAATATGCCATTGAGGTGCTTGGAATCCTGACATAAACACAAACACAAAAGAGGAGAAGAAAGTAAAAATTAAAAAAAAAAAAAAAGTTTACATGTAGGCTACAGTATGTTTTCGTCAAACATGGAATGTATTTGTGGGGGTCCAATTATCTATAGGGTTTTTGTGTAAGTGGATATTGTGCAAAACTGCCATGAACTGCCTGTGAGCCATCAAGTAAAATAGACTAAAGTGACAGTAAATGTTTTTGTTTATTATACCATTTTGAGGTCTGGCCCTCCTTTGCCGAGCAGCAGTGCCTCCAACAAGAAACACAGAGTGGTGACCTTACTGATGTCCACTTGGCGAATCACCTGGGTACAATGCTTCAACACAAACTGGAGACCCTTTTCCACATAGTGCTCAAACAGCTCCAACAGGTATGTTCGCACTGGGTCTGGGAGCTAGAAGGACAACAGGGAGTGAAGGAAGAAAGAGTTGATGAAAGATGACTGTAAGCAAACGAGAGTAAGGTTACACAGTGATCCTTGTGAAAACCCTTATCTACGTAACTGAAATAACCTCAACAGGTACCCAAGCTGTTGGCTTCAAGAACCTTACTGGACAGAAGCTAAGAATTACAATAAATACGGGGTATGCTCTCCCTGTCCTGGAGAGGCTCCCTCAGTTAAAATAGCTAAGTGGAAATCAATACAAAAGTAATTAAAAACTAAAAAACTAAAACTAACTCTAACAACTCCAAAGATTTGTTGAAAGTGTAATCAAAGTCATCCCCAACAACGTGAAATGCAACACTTAAACTAAGAAAGCAAAGGCAAAGGCAAGGGAGATAACTAAAGCAACAAACTATTTAGATATTATCAGATACATACACTGTCAACAGAAAGAAAAGTCTCAGTCAATTAGACATCGAGACAGAGAGATACACAACAAAAAAGAGCAAGTTAAAAGTTGATAGGAGAGATGAACCACTCTCACTGTGGTACTGAGTCACCCTAAAAGGCTCAGGGCTGATGTTGCAAGCTATAAACTTTGATGCGATGTGCTGTCATCAAAGTTTATGCTGATGCTGAAGTTCTACTACTTTGAATGTCTGAAAAGGAACATTACCATTCATATACCAGTGCACACATAGTCAGGAAAAGTCAGCTACAGTGTCACACAAAGGGAATACCAGAGCAATGATGGGGGCAGATGAAACATTAGTAGTCAGTGATATAAAGCGTTTCCATGTAATTGATGTTCAAATCAAGGGTGCAGAACTATGACCTGAGAGAAAATCTGATAAAACCGGTTTATATATATTGTATGCATAATGTGACACTGACCTGTGAGACCACATCACATACAAATCTAATTATACTATAAACAAACACTGCATAAATCTATCCTATCTATTACAATGAGCAGCTTTTAGCTAACATTTTTGCAACTCTGTATACATTATGTTAAAAACTTTTAGAAAAGACAGAGATACAGTATCTGTCACCTTGGCTCCTAGACAGCTGATCCATGTCTGGACATAGGGCATCCACTTAAGGTCATCAGGATCAATATATACCATCCCACAGCGGCTGACTGTGGCTGGGGATGCCACAGCCAAATCCTGGACCTGCAAAGCACATAGTTACACATGTTACCTTTATGGACATACCAGGATCTACAGGTACAAGGTAATGAAGGGCATTAGATGAGGCAATCTAGGAGCACAAAATACTGTAGAATCAAGTATTTACCTGTGTACCCATATTCAACACTGTGAATATGAATGAATTGAATTGTTGATATCCGTAAGAAGATATATTTGTGGTTTTAAGTACCAAAACCACCTCAATGTAGTTTTAATTCTCCACTTTCAGGTCTCTCTCTGGGGCTCTAGCAACAACAGGTTGGTAAGCCAGAAGAGAGGCCCTGAGTCTCTCTTCTGATTGGCTCACTGTTTTTTGAATGATCAAATAAAATATGGCAGATTTCAGGTAAAAACTAACAGAAACTAAATCCTGCAAGGCTGGACAGTGGATAGTTGGGCTGAACCTGGGGCATGGCTGTCTGAGTGTGGAGACTGCTTTGTTGTGACATCACAAAGTTATGGAAGTCCTGATGGCTCGTTTTAAGGCACAGTTTCTGAATACGGTCTGTGTGCATTTCTCTGTTGACTGAGCACTTTGTAACTTAATTAATTAGAGCCCGACTGATATTGGATTTTTGGGGCCAATGCAGATTAGGAAGTAAAAAAATTATTGATATTTCGGGCAAAATATACTGTATATGTTGGAATATATACTGTATATCAGAGTTTTTTTTAAAAAGCTGCAATATTTATATTATCATTAGCATTATCTCTCCAGCCACTGCGGGTCAAAGCCACTCACTCTATGCTTTTGAGAACATCTGGGAAGATGAATAAAAAGTGATGTTAAAATCATGTAAACATCAGCTTTAATACACTTGTTAATACACTCCTAAAGACTTGGTAGTCTCGCCTTGACTCCACTCTCGCGATCTGATCCTCTCCTCCACCTGCACCTTCCACTTGTGGCTGAGAACTAGGCCAACTTTCAGTCCTGACAGATTAACTGTATCTCGTCAGTAACAGGAATGAACTTTTTCTCCCATATTAGAATCATATTACCATCATATACCATATTAGTCATAGCGATTCTCCTCCTCGTGAACAGTTTTTAAAAGGATCGGATTTGAGACATTTCTGCAAAAAAACATACATGATGGGATGTACCGTTAATTTAGGGAAATTTTTCAAGAAGCTAAGTGTGCTTGGGTGTAAAAGAGATAATATTCACTTGTTTGAATAGCAGCAAAACCAGGTCACTGCCTCCTTCTGCAAGCAGAAAATCCAGTGCGTTCATATTCTTCTTCTTTGGCAATTTCGGATGGCTCTGCCTGATGCATGGTTTACGATACAGCCGCAATTGCAGTTACAAATGTCAAATCCACCGAGAAAACAAGTAGGCCTACTAGAATATTGTCAGGAGGCGGAGGCGGCCGCCTCCCGATTCTCTATGCAGGAAAAAACCTGATTATTGCTTATTAATAAAATTATTCATATCAGCACATACCAAAGAATATATACGGCAATACCGATATATCTGTGATAGGCCAATATTGGCTGATAAAATATTAATATAGAACCTTGACCTGCTTTATAATCAAAGAAGACATGGAAATGTCACTTTATACAATATGGGACCTTTAAATCTAAATTATTGACCATAGAAATCATTAAAATCCATTTTCACGGATGTTCAGCTCTAACCTCAAACACCATATGTATGGTTGGAGTCAGTTTGATTCTCTCGCTGTTGGCCAAACAGAGCATCTTGTTGTCGTCCAATACAGTGTTCATGTTCTCAATCCACAAGGCATCAACTGGCCCGTCGCAGATCACCCACTTGTGGTCGTCACTGGTGTCACTGACTGCATCACGGACACTCAGAGCCATCAGTCCATCACGCCACTCCAGTGTCAAGGTGTTAACCTGAGGTTGACGTAAAAAATTGATGTATGTAGAAAGAAGAGAAGAAGTCATTGTATCATTTAATTTCGAATCAATACTACCTCTCCATAGAGCTCTCCCATTGTGACAGATTTTGGGTTGAGGACATAGGTTTTGACAGGCTGACAGAAGGGGTTGTTAGCCTTGTGCTCTGTGCGATGGAGGCACTCCAGTGTGTCTGCCAAGATGGTGTAGACAGTGGTCTTACCTCCACCAGTAGGCCCTACCAACATTACACCATGACGCACTAACATGGTCTCATAGAGTTGGATCACCTGGTTATAAGAACAAATAGGATAAAGCAAAAAAAAAATATGAGATGTATCAAAGATGGCCCTGTTTTACAAACAAATCCAAGGGATCTGACTACATCCAAATAACACAAATAGAAACAAAATTCCATTCACATCTTTTGTTTTGCAATGGTGGCAGAAATCAGATAGATATCTCAAAACTTGAGCAAGTAAAACCAAGACCAAGTAAGTGAAAAAATATGTATTTTTGTAATGTGGGTCAACCATACCTATAAACAATACAGCTGGCAACATTACATATTTTCTTATTTTTCTCAACAAATCCAATGAAAACAACAATTCATTTATGCTGCATTAAGAATAATACTAGCCTGATTCCTTAAAGTATAATATCAAGAGGCAATGACTACAGTTGAAAAATGAGGCCAACACGAAAGTGCCAAAAACTGCAGTTCCTCAAATAGCCGCTTGAGGGTAGCTCCGAAAGCAAGTTAATCCCCATGGACTCCCATGCTAAAATACCCAACTTTACAGCAGAAATAAACATGTTTACAGCCCGTTACAAAAAAAAAAGCTCCATAGCTAATTTCCCCCTTCATGACAACTGTTCGGGGGGGGGTGAGTTTTTATATAACAGCCTTTTAAATAATATTAAGGCTTAAAGTTATGCATAATTGAGGGCATGACTGCTTTGAGTGGCAGGTGGGTGCCATCACAGTCCATTAACTAACTGGTAGGTGTCACCTCAGATAATTCGAGTCAACATGACCTATCAGCTGTGTTTGGGGTGTTGGTGCGTTTTGGAGGATTTTTCATGAAAATTTCAGACAAATAACATGCACTAATTAGCAGGTATCTGTGTCTGTGCTCACCATACCTGGTTTGTTAGCTTAGCTATTAACTAGCGAATTAGCCAGGAAATGAATTAGCCCTGGGTTAGCCTTCAAGCAAAACGCCCAGATGCCCAGCTGTGCTAACGATGCTAATGATGCTAACAGGAGTGTAGGTATGCCACAATTATCAAAGTGGCCCACTCACACCCCACCTCTCTGCCCATTTTTGGATTAGCTAGGTATAAGGCGGAGTCAGGCACTGCCAAGATGGCGACGGTGGGGGAGCCAGCTCTGAGCTTCAAAACTGTTCATAAGAAACCTATGGGTGATGCCAGGGAGGCTACATCCATCTTCATTTACAGTCTCTGTATAATACATGCAATGTGTTTCACAAAAGCAAAATAACTATAAGAAAATTCTCAATAAATTCACTTTCCCTCTTGCACTGTACCTTCTTGGTCATGCTAGCCAGTGGCTGCAGGTTCCGCTTAACCAGAGACTCCAGGATGGTGGAGTGCAGCACACCATAGTCATGGTCAGGGATACACACACCAGGGAACAGGTCAGACAGTATACCGCTGTAGTGGGTGTGGAGATGGGTAGGGTGGCATAATACATAATCAAAATACAAAAATAATGGTTTTCACATGAAACAATGCAAACAAAATAAAACAGATTTTTTATTCTTTAGACCTTATCTTATTTTTGATGGCAATCATGTCTAAAACCCTGTTATTTTCCAGCATCTTTGCATTTGGAGAACATAAAGTAAGATGTATTTCCTTATCCAAAAGTCTAATAGGCTTACCCAAACAGCACAGCATCATCAGTGAGGAACTTTGGCAGGTTGGAATCCCTCAGTGCTCTGATAAGAACCACATCTTCACTCAGGTGGGGATTATCTCTCTTTAGAGACCTAAGAACACACATGTTATGTAATTTGTTATGTTACAAATTATATGACTTTCATGTAAACTCTGTTATACATTAAGCATTTTCTTCAAACCATGATATTTGTTAGAGTCACTGAAAGTTTACAAATAATTATTATACAATTTGAAAAACTATGCTTTATTGATCACAGAGATATCACAAAGACTGCAGAAACCAAGTGGTGTGGTTTTTTTGCCTTATCCTCAAATTTCAGTTCTACTCTTCAAAAGTAGTTGTTGTATTTCAATGAAATAAATGATCACTATATGGGCAAAATAATCAGTGGAAAACAAATACAGATATAAATTTAGCTCCAAGCAGCCTTGTGGGGGCCAAGCAGCTCAGCAGGCCAGAATTGACATGTAAACTGGATGTCATTGTCAAGGACATGGTTGTACGCACTCACAGCAAGTTTCATGTCAGTAGATTAAAGACTGGCTGAGATATGACTTGATAACTCACTTGGCACCTTTGCCGCTAATTTTCGATTGGCTATTATCGTATTAATCTAAAATCAAAAATCCATGTGATAACATTTCTGGGACTTGGTCTGAAGATCACCTGTATTTTAGCGAAGATTGGACAAAGTTTGTCCGAAGAGTAGCAAAAAAACACAACATAAATTCCAATATGACAGAAATTGACGTCACTGGGCTTGATCCAAGGGATCCAATGGTAATCAGGTATACTGTTCAAAAGTTATATGCATGAACATACCTACAACTTGACCTAACTTGACCTACAACGACCTGTTAGGGGTGCTGGAGCACTTGAGGCACAGACATGAACAATGGTCAAAAGCATCAGGGAAGTGTCCCCAAACAGTGTGCCAAATTTCAAAACCTTTTACCTTACAGTTCTAGTGCTTATGCAGCTTTGCTGCTTGGCCCTAATAAAGATAATAAGCAGCCAATGTGAGCTGTTAATTCAATATTGCACAACCTGATCTTCACAACAAGCTGGCTCCACTCAGTTGTAAAAAAATGGGTAAAAAACATTAGAGACATTAAGGCGGGAGATAATGAATGTTTAGTGTGGAACAAGCAGGCTCAGAGGAGTAATATCTAGGCAAAGACAGAAAATGCATCACAAGCCAATTACAACAGTTCCCTGAGCTTCAGCTAATAGCTAACAGGCGAAAGTATGACTTTCACTACATATGGTCAAGAGCATCCATTCAAATGACTTTATGCACTCAAGCAGACCAGGAACAACTGTGTCTCTAAATTTATCTAATCTTGCTCTTCATGTGACTCAACACTCAGTCATCTGAGGTATTTTACTAAGCGAAGGAATTTCATTCAATTTCATGACACACAGTGAAACTAGTGCTTATTTTCTTTTATCTGAGTCATCACTGGTGCAGTATTCTAACTTTTTATGTTTTTTCTTTTACAATTGATTAAAATAACTCCTGAATATATGAGAGTTCAACACCAAACACAATCATCTAACTCAGTGATGATAACTGTTTCTGCAGTGGACTCACATATCACAGCTGTGTGCTGGACAGCAAATTTTCCATTTAACAATCATTCACAGCACACTATGTACATTGACACTACATATACTGAACGTATTTATGCGTGAGCATCTGTAAGTGTGTCACAGTCACAATGGTCCTGTTGGGATTTTCCTGAAAAGGTGAATGCTCGTTTGTCTTTATAACTGAATGCACATGTGTGTCAGTGTATGTATGAGTGTGAAGCTCTGACCCAGCCATGACCAGGACAGACTTGACTGCTCTCATGCCAAAGTCATAGTGGTCCTGCTGAGACAGCTGCTCAGAGCACAGCTTGTACATCTGGGTCATCTTCCTCGCTAGAGTCTTACTGGATTCGAATCCCTCTGAGTACAAAATAACCTGGAGGGAGCAACAGAAACAATGGAATGATAAACTGTTATGTTGAGAAAAAAACCAAGCATATCCAGTATAACAAGGCACATAGAGCCTGTTACCTCAGCAATGAGTGCATAGTTTGGCACCATCATGGCTATGGGTCTAAAGAGAGCTTTAAGGTTGTCAGGTAGCTCCGTTCTTCCAGCATAGCCTGGATTCATGGTGATGAATGCGGCACAAGTCATCACTAGCTTGATCTCGAGGCCCTCAAATCGAAACCTTGACAGCTGCACAGCATACAGAGTTAAGTGAGATGTTGTTCAGATGATGTCTTAAACATCTTCAAAGGCAAGTTGAGTAAGTGTGGCTTTAAATGTGTGACAAATAGGTAATCTGTGGTACTTCCAAGTTGATGGTCTTACTGACTAGCAATTCAAATGGGCTTGTAACATAATACATAGGTCAAAGCTGTGTGGTTTGTCATAAAATGATACCAGACCATCAAATTGGTACAGTGGAATCAAGTGTCAAATGGATGACTGACTCTTGAGATCTGTAAGGCTTGTCACTTAATGTTTCTTAGCAGCTTAGAACAGCAGAGCTATGTCCTTAATTTTTCTCCGGGTATAGTATGCAATGTGTCTGTAAACAATACCTTGTAAACAAAGTTAAAGGTGTATATATATATATGTGTCTGTGCAGGTGCACCTTAGCAGCTTTAGCATTTCTTATGGTTATGAGCTGCTGAGCGATCACAGACAGCACTTCTATGTCGATTCGGTTAAATTCATCAAAACAACACCAAGCTCCCGACTGAGCAAGTCCACTGAAGAAACGGCCCATCATCTGGAAGAGACATGTGCAATTGGTTAAAAGTAACAGTAACTGTAACTGTAATAACAATAGTAATTCCAATATTGGAAAAGTAAGAGGAGTCTTTTGCTTTAAGTGTTAACCTTTCTGAGCAAAAGACAGCCATTTTTGCTTGTGAACACAGCGTGTATGTAAGCAGCTGCAAGAGGAAGGCAGTATCGGTAAATTTCATTATAAATGCATTACGTTGTGTTATATGCACCTCTTCCACGAGTGACATAAAAGGCACAGTTCAAAGGTATTAATATCTCATTGACCGTGGTATTAAATGTTTCAGTCAAATGTGGCTAAGAAGACATTGGAGCTGAACAAAGCATTAACACATGAAACCAGAGACGACTGTGATATCAGCCCTGTTAAATTAAAGCCTGGTCCAGCTCTATTAAACTTCAGGTGTCTTCTGGCAATAACTAACTACAGCAGACATAGAGAGAATAGCTTTATAGCTGTCTTGTCAGTATGTGCTTTGACATTTACCAACTCCAGCCTCACTGCAATGCAAGACACAGCACAACACATTTAACATTAAACTAGAATTCACAGTAGGTCTCAAGGTCAAAGGCCCAAGCTAAAGTTTTGGGGGTTATAAAATACAGGTATATTCTCATATATAATTGCAGGATTTTACCTATGGATAAAATATATTCATTTTGTGTGTTTGTTAGCTGATCATTTATCAGTTAATTCAGGGGTGACAGCAGGATCAAATCCTGTGTTGTGAATTTTGATTTTAATTTGTTCAGATTGGGCTCATAGATTATGCCTTCCACTAAAATGTGAATATAACAAAATAAACACAAATTACACATTTTAGGCCATTATCATCCAAATATAACACCTGTCATCAGACAGATGCCTTCCTAACACATACAGTTGACTTATGTTCCTCAAATGATCGACCAAGTTACAGAAAAATTGCCTAAAAAACAAAGAGGAAAGGATGAAATCTGAATTGAGGTAATGTTTTATCAGCTCACAACTAAGGCTCTGTATAGTGTATCAGTGCTTTAACTGGCACAGGATGGAAGGCTTTTGCAAGAGTGCCATCTAAAGGCATCACTCAGTAGGTACTGTTAGAGTGAGACAACCTTCCACAGTAAATTCCAACAGAGCAAACACATGCAGTGGCAGAAAGCTACTGAGGAAAAATAGAATGCTGGACATGTAGGTGAAGGTGATGGAACAAATTATTAAGTACTGAGTGGAAAATAAGCAAAAAAAAGAAACAGAAATTGTAATAAAGGAGCATATAAATGTGGGTTATAGATGAATAGAGAGTGTCATGGCTGACCTTATAGTCAAGCCCATCTGAGCAGTTGAAGACCACACACTGTATGGCCAGGGCCTTGGCCAGGTCCTTGGTGGTCTCTGTTTTGCCTGTTCCTGCTGGCCCAGCTGGTGCACCTCCCAAGTCCAACTGAAGAGCCCCCATCAGACACAGGTAGCAACGGTCCTGAACATTAGAAGGGAGGAAGACTCTGGATGTGACTATTTGAACACAACTGAAAAATTCAACAGGATAACCGATGGCACTCCGTGTTTCTGTTCTATACTTGAACTATGTTTATGTGCAATCTAAATGACCGAGTGGTTATGTGGTTATGAACATCTGCCATGGTGAACGTTTGTGTAACTGATGATAAAAATGTTTCTAGTTTACATAGCTTTGATGTTATATTTTGTGTTACCGTGAGTGGTGTGATGACCAGCCGCGGACAGGCTCCCAGGTATTCATAGCCATAAATGTAAGTGGACAGAGCCATTGTGGCTACACAGTTGTCCAGGTCTAAGTCCCAGTAATATCGTAGCTGTCTCTGCCATTCAAAGTTAGACCTTGTGTCCACCTGAAAAAGAAAGCTGAGGTTACTTTCAGGTGGAGAGTTGTTACAAATCTCACATGAAAATCCCCAGTCAACTCCTGCACCTGTCAGACCAAGCCAAGAATAGACACGGATACAAGGTGCTTGATGCTGTTTGTGTACATTTGCACAACTGCCCTAACACTGCACTATTGTACCTTCTGCCGAACTAGATCGGTGACAATGTCTCTGGCATGGACATCGATGGTGATGAGGGCAGTGATGATATTACGATGTAAAGTAGGGAGCTGTCCTCGGACCAATGCTGCCAGGGCATTAAGCCTCTGGAAAATATACAAACACACAACCACACAAACATTCTTGAGTTAGAAAGTTCAAGTAAAAGTTGAAAATAACTAGGCATAAAGTGTAGATTTATTTAGTCAAATCTACTTTTTAACCAGATGATGAAGACAAAAACCAGATAATAAGGACAATAAGTAAAGTAATTAGTGAGGATTACATCAAAGTTGGTGAGTTCAAATTCCTGCAGGGCAGCAAAGTGGTTGTGGTCTCCCTCCAGGCAGGCATCCATGTCCCTGCACCACATCATCTGTGAGATGGTCAGCACCACCTGGTGGACATACACACAAACTGATGCTAAATACCTTTATTTTAAAAAGGAGACTTGAGCACAAAGCATCACTGATAAAAATCAATTGCAAAATCTATCTCAGCTTTACACAATGGTAAGTGAAGAATCATAGAATTACAATAATTATAAATGTAAATATAGATGCAACTTATAAAAGTGTAAAAGTAAAAGTGTACTTTACTGGGAACTATATGTAATGTTTTGACATTTACCCATGTAAAGCCAGTAGGTGTAACACTATACACACATTAGCACACAAGCCTGTTTCTCAACAAGTTTGAAACGCACCAATGTGTGTGTGTGTGTGTGTGTGTGTGTGTGTGTGTGTGTGTGTGTGTGTGTGTGTGTGTGTGTGTGTGTCTATGTACCTGCGATGGATGTCCAGCCACCACCCATTCCTCCCTAGACTTCATCTGGTAGTCTGCAATGGCAGCCTTGCTGAGGCGTCTTAGTGAGGAGAACATAGCCTCCTCCACCTTGCAAAGCCAATCCTCCACATTTCCTTGTGCCTTCAGACCTTTAGTCAAACCCACCTATGCACAGAAGGACAAGATCCGTAACAGTTAAGGACATGATTACAGCTGGTTTGTCTTATTTATTAAGAGTTCATTATGATGCCTTTATTTGCTCTTTGTGATAGAGGGACTGCAAAGGTGATAACTAATTACCCCTTGTAGTCATTGCTGACAAGCCCTTTGTCTTAAACAGTGTGTGACTGAGCAATCAGTGCAAGCGAAATTGCCTGTTCACTAAAAAATGTTTCATCATCCTTTTTGCAGAATTCAAGATGTCACAAACATACACGACAATGATTGCTGGGGTTCTAATTTATAACTGAGGAGAGACTGGTCTTCAGCTGGATGCTAAGAAACCTAAACTCAGAGCACAGCTAGTTTGGTATACTGGAATTAGCTTCTGTACAAGTTTCTTGTGTTTGTGAAAAAACAAAACATTCTTGATAAATGTGTAATTTCTGAGAAAAAAGGAAAAGAAAAACCTAATTAATTTTTTTTTTTTTAATCAATGCAACTCAGAATTTGGCATGTCCACTTTTACAGCCTCAATTATAGCTTTTTTGTAACGTTTTTGTATAATTTTAGAATCTACTTTACCACTCTTTTTAGGGTTGTAAAGTAGGAGGAAAGTGATGTCAACTCAAGACGGTTGACAAGGTTAACTATTGTTAAAGTTTGTCCAGTGAGCAAAGTGGCGTAAGGGTGTATTTTTTCCTTCCCACTCACTCTCTGTCATTCTCAGCAAGGACTGAAACAAGAGAACATGGGGAGTAAAACACAATCAGAGAGCATGATGACCAAAAGTGTTAAGGTTACTCAAACCTGACCTTCTCTCCCTCAGGAGAGACCATATACAGGATGTCTTTGCTGTATATGTTCTCCTGTTCTCCAGCATCCAGCACCATTCCTGAAGCACTGGAATGCTGTTTAGGCAGCAAAGCAAACTCTAGCTGGGTAATGGCATCAAAACACTTCCTAAGGTGAGGCTGCACAGCCTGGGGATTTCTTGTCTGGGCCAAGACCTTTAGTAGCTCATCATTGGATAAGAAGTAGAACCTGCAGGGTACAGATAAAAAATGAATATGAGAGCAGTCAACACTACAAATCAGCCACAGTGTCTATCACTCAGTGCTTACTCAGAAGAAATAATCAGAGAAATAACTATTAACCTGTTCAGTAGGGAAAACGCAAAGCAACATGCTATACCCCTAAATTTCAAATCTAATTTGTGCACAAGGAAAACTACTAATCAAGAAAGGAAGTAAAAATAAGTAAAAGTATGATATATATGTTTATGTTCTTTTCTAATATGTAACAAATAAAGCATGTGTGTACCTGGGGAAGATTACTCTCTTGGACTCAAGATAGGCTTCCAGGCACTTCTGTATCTCATCCAGAAGAACATTGTTGTGCTGAAAAGTCTCCAGCAGGTCTGTGTAGGATAAAACGACAAGTTTCAATGCAGTGTGTGAATATGTTTACCTTAGTAAGTGCAGGTGTGCGTGCGTGTCTGCCTGTCTCCACATATACACATCTTTTTGTCTGTCCATTTTCATTCTGTAAGAACACCTACCAGGTTGTGTGCCTGCTTTAAGGGCACTGGGCATCTTATTGACCCTCGCCATGATTTCCTTCCAGGACTTGTCCACCTTAAGAAACATCTTAGACTCCGCAGGCAGCTGCCTCTTGATGTCTGGAGCTAAGAAAATACTCTCTAGGTATAGCCAGTTCCTTTGGCATGTAAGCCACTCATCCTGTAAAGGAAGGGAGAAAAGGAGCAGAGGGTGTGAGGTGAGGGAGAATTAAAGAGGTAGAGGAAATTATTAATATGAATACATTTATGTCTTAAATATGATAGTTTGTCTTTCTTTACATTAACTGAAATATGGGACTCAATAAATATTAACAAAACATAATTACTTCTACAGCCAGTAGGGAGAGCTACTGCATTACATTTGAGGCCAAATCCAAAGTCAAACTCTGCATTTAGCTGAGGCAGACATGCATTTAATATCCAGAGAACAGTCACTTGCAGCCAAAGGAAAGCTCATTCTATGCAATGATATCTATATGGCATGGTATCTATTCTAAGCCTTTACTAGTGTTTGGTTGAAGAGGGTCAGCTGTCTCAGCAATTTGTCCACCCTGAGCTTGATGGGTGCTACGTAGCGAGAGGATGCCGCCGTGCCCACATTAATAATGCTGTCATCCAGGAGTACCTACATAGCAAAGAAACATGGAAACGCACAAATGATCACAATTAGATGATTAGATCAGAAAGACTAGAAGTGTGTTACAAAAGACTGTGTGAAAATGTGTGTGCTACATGTTACTACCTGGATATCATCCGTGCCTCCCAAGATGAACACTTCTTTAGAGTCACTATGAGGCAGAACAGTGAACTCTGCGGTCTTCCACACATCCTCCACCTGCATGGCTCATTGAGAGGGCAGAGGTTAAACAACATGGGCTCACAGTGATGCATTCAGTAAGTGCCTTTCTGCATGTGTGTGTCATGTGTGTATTCTCCCACAGACATGAAGGCCAATAGTGGTGACACAGTGACACTGGACTTAACTCATGGCTAGAGTGGTGTGGCACAAGAGAAAAGTCTGGACTCCCAACACAACTTTATCTTGCACACATACTGTAGCTGTCTCAATGGTGCATCACTCATCAAGCCTGAGGTCTAGATACCAATGTGCACTGTTCATACTAACTTCCCATTAGGAAGACTTAATCCTTGAGTACAACTTTATTCATCTCTCAGGTGTAAAAAAAAAAGGCTTTTGTGAGCATCTGTGCACAGATACAGAGAAGAAAACTGCGCATAAACCTCTTACAAGTGACAAGTACAAATTTTGACCCTGTTTTTACACCTGAATCGGATTGGACAATGACAATCCAGTCACAAAACATAGAGGACTAGTGGTTCCCTTATCTGAAAGGTGTAGTAGATATTCAATATGGGCAATGGCATGGATGATGGCTCCTCTGTGACCCAGGTGGATTTGCATATATACACAGCATATTAAATGTTTATCATTATTTTCTACAGCATCATCAAATATAAATAAACCCACCTCGGCCATCTGCCATAAAGATTTATTGAACAGGTTTACAAAGGTTAGTTTTATAACTACAAACTTTGTAATTATTTGTGAACATCACTTTACAAGCTCAAAGTCTTTTGATTTTGTCAAATTTATATTATGTATGGATAGTTTGTTAGTTAAAAAAGAACATTACAGCCAAGTTCTTATCTGTCTGTGGCCAATTAGTTTTGCTCTGCATAAAGACTGGAAGATTCAGGAAAACTAACCTGACTCTGTGTGAGGGTAACAAGGCCAAGGTAACAGGATGCTAATTAATACGTTACACCTTTTTTATTTGATGAAGTGGAGGTAGATTATTTATCTCTGGACAGAACCAGGTAAGCTGCTTTCCCTTGCTTCTAGCCTTTATGCTAAGCTAAGCTAATCATCTCTTGGCTAGACTCATATTTACCTGACAGGAATAAGAGCAGTATCAATCTGCTCATCTAACTTTTGGCATGAAAGCAAAGAATACTTCCCCAAATGACAAATTGTTCTTTTAAAAACAAAACATTAATTCTTCTATCTTTGGCAGACTGTTTGTTGTGCCATATATTTGGCCATGCTTTGAAAATCTGCACCTACCAAAAAAAAAAAAAAACACAAAAAAAATTAGCTTTCTCTTTATTACTGGCAGCTGCTATGGAGGGCAATGATTTTACAGCAGAACGGAGGAACAGATTTGAATTGTCTATAATTAATATCAACTATGTTGCAACCATGGACAAAGCACATGTCACCAGCCACTAGCCATAAAATCACCCAATACTGGCTGTGCTTTATTTTGGGTTAAGAACAAAATTTAGTGTAATTTACTTGCAGCACTCATGCTTATTTAAGTGAGTAAAATGTGATGGTGACTATTGTTTCCGAAACAAAAAGTAGGTGCCATATATTGAATTTTAAAAGACAGAAATCTCTGTATTTGCAGAGCTAATTGCTGAATCGTTTAAGGCAACAAATTGGCATATGTGGGCACAAAATGGCATTATTATAAGCAAACAGGATTAACATCTAGTGCAGTTTCTTCAGTAGATTAAGATGGGCGTATAACATCTGTATGCATATCTTAGGAAGTCCACGCACCTTTGTAATAATGGTCTCTACTGATGCTTCTCCTGAAGCCTGTCCTGACACCTGAAATTCAAGGCTTGTGTTAGTCCTGTTTATCAAGGTCAAACTTAAAAGATATATAGTATAACCAGCCTTTGTATTTGTGTCCACTTGTGTACTTCTATGCTTGACCCCATTCTGAGGTCAAAAAAAGTAAGTTAAAGTAAAGGCAAGTAGTGTATGGCATATTGCATGTCCATTTATATGCTACCTCTTGTATCTCTGTGCCATAGGAGAATATGTTGAACTCTTCCAAAGCAGCCACAGTAAGCTGTTCGGCATTCAGGGCGGTCCCCACAGTTGACTCCAGGATCTTCCAGTGTGTTGGCTTCATACATGGGTTACGCAGATCAGTGATCACAGGAAGCTGAAATAAAACACATGAATACCGTTTAGTTAGAAACACAAGGCAGTCATATCCACATTTTAGTGTGTTATCATATCATAATTAGATTTTTTAAAAGTTCATTTTGTTATTTATGCCAGAAACTACACATATTAATGTCAATCGCTACTAAACACATTCTTATACTCACCCTCTGCTTCATGACTTCTACTTTGGCCTTAAGACTGGGCACGATATTGTTACGTGGCAGGCCCTTCTCCAGCTGGTTGACATATTTGCTGTATTTGGTCATCTGTGAGCTGAATTGCTCCAAGTCCAGTTGCTCAAGTGCACTCTGGGGAGGAGAGAACATGGAAGGATAAAGTTGAGCTTAGAATAGAGGAAGGGCTGCTTACATGTGTCTGTATATTATACTGTATGCTTGTTCAGGCTGACACATACAGTACAATGAAGTCGTGTTAGGTGCACCTCACCTGCCGCCACCCATCTTGGAGAGAGTCCCATTCCTCTAGAGAGTCCCACAGCAGCTGCATCAGTTTGAACTCTGCAGTTAACTTCTCCAGCGCGTCAAATTTGGTCACCTCCACCTTTATGTAAAGAGGGAAAACTGGTTGGGTTTGGGTTGGGTTAGTGGGCTTGTTTGTTGATAATACAGTAATATAATCTTTTTCCCAACACAAAACACTTTTATGATTTGGTGTGTTTTATGGGTGAATTGTTTTTTAATTACAGATAGAATCTAAAGCATTACAGCACCTTGAATTTCTTCTGGTAGGAAGTGTATGTGGAAGCCCGGGCCTGTATCTCATCTATAGATATCTGGATCTCCCCCAGCAGCAGACGCACTTTGGAGGAATCTGCATTGATATCTAAGATTTGTGGATCCTCCAAAAACAGCACAAAGCAATCAACTAAAAATGGGGCAAGAACATCTGTAGAATGAAAACACTGTAAAGTCCTAGACTATTTATTCTTAGGTTGTTAAATAGATAATAAAGGTTTCCACTGTACCAGTGACTTAAGCTTGATTTTCTTGACCTCATGGTTCAGCTGCTTTATGTCCTTGCTTAGGGAAGTGCAAAACATGTCCATGCTGGAGTCCCTCTTTTTCTCTGCTTCATCAAAGATGCTGCGCAGTGAGTTAATGGTGGGTTGCAAGGTGGCAAAAACGACCAGATCCTCAGGTGGCGTGGGAATTGAATACATGTTAATCAGATTATACATCTGACACACTGTTTCCTGCTCCTGCTCTAGCACTGTAATCTGTTAAGAGGGAGAAAAGGAAAGGGGAAAAGTAGCGTGTATACAGGACAGAGTCAAATAGAAAAAGGTAAAGTGTAGAAGAGATGGGAAAGGGGACAGAAGAGAAGAAAAGAGGCTGGGCTGATGACAGTATACTGTAAAAATACCTTTGTTTTCTTAGTTTTGGTAAAAACACATGATTGCTAAAGAAACCGCTATTAACATGTAATGTATGTCTTACCCTCTCCTGTATCTCATCCAAGAATATGAGTGAGTTGGCTAACTCGGTTGTAGTAGAAGGATTGAATTCTAGTTTAAACTGAGCTTCACAAGCCTCAGCAATCATGGCATCTAGTTTGCTCTTAGCCAGCTGGGTGAGTATCTCATTGATGACCTGGAGCAGAGATTGAGAGTAAAGCAATGATTCGTACAAAGTATTTCTTCCATTAGATCACTCACTAGACTGGACATTGCTTTTATTTCCATTTCAGTGAGGTTTAATTAACACAGAAAGGCCTCATTGCCCTCTTGTTTGAATCAGTTGTTTGTCATGGTCAAAAACTGTAACTCACTCTAAGTTTAATAATATAACTCAGAGTGAGTTACAGACATATAGCTATAGAATAGGGCTATATGTCTGTGTGTGCAACATCTGTGCACACATATCCTTGCTCTCACCTCCAGACAGCAAAGGGGAGAAGACACAACCTTCTCTTTGAGCTTTGTTTTGTCCACCAGCAATAAACCGAGATCTCTCTTCTGTTGGATGGCAAAGGCTTCTTTATGCTCTTTGTGATGTAACTCCAGTGCTTTTCCAAAGAATGACAAACCTGTGAAATGAAGTCAACAGTCATCAGTCTAAAACAACCATACGTTTTACCAATAACTCTTTATCCAATAACTACAACTTTTGTATGTTTTATTTTCTTCTGCTTTTCAAGATAGACTGGCATGAAAGTATTTCATTTGCCACAACTGCACAAGATAAAGGAAAAAAGGACATAAATGTAAACCTAAAGGTGCATTCCTATTCATACCCTGCCCTCCTCCCTCCAACATTATCTGCCATTATGGCTTTTCCGTCTTTCTCTCCGAATATGTTTCCCAACATGTGCACTAATAAAACAGTTAATACATAATGGAAAAAATACATGAGAGTTTACTATTAATAAACCTGTGTTACCAGCTGGGTCATATTATTTCATATAGATTAGTGTATATAAACATTTACACATACACTTGATTTGAAAAATTCACACCTATGAGTTGTAATTAGTGGTCCCTAAGTGAAGTGAATTTAACTGTGGTAAAATTATGAAGTAGGGTTTGATTTTCTGAAGGCAACCTGTTCTCACATCTCAGATGTTGCAGCTTTCTTTAAGTGTTTAATGCACCTACAAGGAAATATTTCAAAAACAGCATGTTCTCAATTGAATTACAATATAATAACTTATATCAAATATTTTTTGCAACCAGATTGTCTTATTGAAAGAAAACTACAAATGTGAAAACAAAAACATCCTGTTTGGACTGATGATATATCAAAGAAACGGCCCTGGTTTAAGCGCTTTTGTTTATAAGTTGTCAGTGTTATAAATGTTTTTAATCGTAATAAATACACTTCCAATACCAGTACATTTGTTAACAAGTCATGTCAAAAACAAAGAAAAACACAGCACTTTTCTCAACTGAACTGCAACTTTTCTTTGTGTTGTGAGTGGGAGATGTGTTACTAAAATAATGGCTATGTTGATGTATTGTACATTACCATGATCCTGTTGCCGCATCACATCCAGATCCAAACTCTCGTTCTCCTTATAGAACAGTCGAAAACGCTCAAAGGTGTGTGAGTACACTTTTGCTGCATCAAAGGCAAACTGCAGTGATTCCTAAGGGGAAAAACAAATCAGGCCCATACTTATACAGCACTGTAAAGACAAAGTACAATATCCAGAGATAGAAAACAAGCTAAAGTGAAAACCAACCTTGATGTTTTTGATGATGCTTTGAAGGTGGCCATCAGTCTCCATGATGAATTCCAAACTGGGGCCATCTTTAAATTTATTTTTCGGCATCTGAAAGTTTACAAACGCACATAAAAACACACACTCTATCACAGATTAATTCCAGCGTAAAATCTCATCATACTTTAATATTATTCACATATCAACAACATTAACATTTAACAGCTAAGTAACCCTCAATAGACACATTTGTTTTTACTACCTCAAACTCTTCAAACTGTGTCAGTGAATCAAAATCAAGAGCTGCCGTAAGAGTATTAACTGACATCACTGTCTTCTCAAATCGGTCAATGACCTCTGCAATAGTCTCCTGCAAAACAAGAAATACAGGGAAAAACGCACACATACACGTTCTGTTTAGGAGTATACTTTAGATAGGAATTTCATGGAAAATAAATAACTTAAAGTGTAACAGTTCATAACAATTTGGGAAACAGACCTGAAAGTTTTCCCCAGAGGGTTTGTAGGTCAAAGCATTTGTCTCCAGTATCAGCTCAGAGATGAACATAGGTTGGACGTGAGGAGCTTCTGACTCAACAGACTATAATAAAAACACACACACCAACCAAAAGAAACAAACTGAATACTGGACTGTGTCTGCTGGAAATGCTGGTGCTTGGCGGATACAGTTATTACAATGGTTTCACAGTGAAAGTACTGAAACAATGCCCTACCTTCCTCTCCATCTCTTGATCACCAGGGTCAGTGATGGCCTCAGAGTGCTGGTTCCAGCTCTGAATGATGGCATGGCTGGGCGTTCGGTGTACCTGCTCCTGGAGCACAGCCAGTAGTTTGGCCACTGCATTCACCAACAAGGAGTGCAAGGTGTTGACAACCAAATAGTCAACAAGACGGAAGAAGCTGGATAGGTGAGAGACAGAAGTGTTGGACGGGATTCATGTGTTAGACGTGTCTGATTAATGGCATCCAGACTTGTCAGACTTGTAGAGAAAGCACAGGTGATACTACTAACATTAACTATGGCTCTGTTGTATTTAACCCCAATCTTGCCTCATTATCCGAGCAGAATTCAGTCATCATTTATTTCATTATTGCACCTGTGTTTTCCAACTATAACATGTAAAAATGTCTTTCATTATATAGAAAAATGGGAGGGGGTATGTCTACAACTACACAAATAGAGAAAGAGACCTCAAGGCATGAAAGGGGAGCAAATTCAAGACAATTACTCACCAGATAAGGCGATTAGAGAGAAAAGCCTTGTCAATCTGCGCAATCATTTTCTTGGCCTTGTCATCCTCTGTGTTAAACAGAGTGTACTATCAAACATTTAACACTGTGGTCTATGGAAGTACATTGAAGTGTGTTCATATACACTGTATGTACACACCTCTTTTTTTAGGTTCGGATCGAGGTTCCAACCAGTAGTTGTGACAGGCACAAACTGTCACTTCCTTTACCAGGTCTTGAAACTTCTCCAAGTCATTCAAAATCTGACAATAATAAATAAATGAGGGCAATAAGTTTCTGAAGACGTATACAAATACATACAAAATGTATATATGTACCCATCAAACATCTGGATCAATTTTTGTATGAATGTACAAGTGCACCTCTTGTTGTTGTTTGAACAGAGTGTCCTGGAACTCCTGCAGCGTGTAAGTGTGTTTTTTCTCCATGCGAAACAAGCCGGTGTCACTGATTTGGTAACACATTTTCCTGATATCTAACAGTGCAGGACTCAGAGACTGTATGACATTTGCACATGTTAATAACAACAGAATTCCCATACTATTGCCATTAGTGTATGCTATTCCATATTCAAGCTCATTAAGACAGATTGAGACAAAATTTAGTCCTTGATTCACGTACCTTACTAACAATGAACAAACGGTTTCGGAGGGACTCCCTGGCCAAATGAATCTTCTTGGCCCGAACTTTGGCATGCCAAACGTAGAAAGGTTTCCACTTTTTGAAGAGGGCAAAGAAGGGGATGCGAATCACCTTGCAGTAGGAGTTGTACTCTTCTTCCCAACGCTCAAGGGTTGTAAAGTCAAACTCGTCTTCACATACAGATAGCACACCTTCATCGTTGATCGACAAAATGTCATCCTTACTGTACTCATAAATTTGAACTCTGGAGGGAGTATCCAGAAGTCCACGACTCTTAATGGAAAAGGGCCGTTTTGGGGGACTAGGGCTTGATACCACATCCTGGGACAAATGAAGAGTGGAGGAGCAGTTGAGACACACAAGTTAAGATGATTTTTCTTTTGTAAGTGCTAATTTAAAGGAAATTAATGATGATTTTTTGGCTTTAACAAAAGCTTTGTCAACCATTTGCATGATGAGCTTGATTTCCCAATACTATTTTAATAAATGCTACGTTTTTTATGTCTGTCACTGACCATTGTAGTGGATTGCAGCGGAGGTAGGTGGACAGGCAATTTTTCACGGCGCCTGTGTGGCTGCACTGTATGTTGAGGTGGAGGTGGCTGAATGCACCAGCCTGGAAAAAACATCCGCTCACGGGCTTTTAAGTGGTTGAGACTGGGTTGTTTGCATGTTACTCGTCTCTTCAGTACAGCCTACATCAAGGGGAAGAGAAGATCCATATCTATATACATTAATTACCTTAAGCCTGAGCCAAGGCTAACATAAAGGCCACAGTATGAGAAGTACTAAATTCTGTGTATAGTAGATGGTATTTCATATTGTCTGAGTTTGATCTTAGTTTGCAATGTTTTTACCTGTGGGTCTTTCACATGGACTGGAGGCCTTGGCAGGATGGTGGGGCTCTGTAGTTCAGGGAGCTTATGATGCTGCTCTGGGACTGTATGTAAGTGGAATTTTAAGTTTACTACTTTCATTTCATTAAATAGTTGACTTACCAATACTTGTTATAAAGTAGCTATATGACACTTAAGACTTAAGTAGCATATTTTTATAATACTTAAAAGGCCGTATATTAGCTGGGCCTACCTCTGGACTCATTTTCCCTGCATTGGCCCGGGTGGCCCGTCAGAGAGGCCCTCGGAGATGCAGCGGCCATGACATGTATCCTCACAGGCCCTAGGCAGCAGGACAGGGGAGGGGTAGTACTAGTAGTAGTACAGTGGTAACGTCTGCTAGAAGTAAAGTCAGTACTAAATAATTATTTAGCTACACAGTTAACTTTATCGGTAGCTTGTGTCAAAATTTGAGAACCTTTTTCTGACCACATTAAATTTTTTACATTTTTTTCTTCACATAGCGCTAGCTGCACAAAATACACACGAACATTTGTGTAAAAGGAGATTGTGGATGAGGTGGATATTAGCTAGCTAAGTTGGCCTATCTAACTAAACTGGTTACGCTGGTTAACCCAGTTTATCGTTGGTTAACGTTATTTCAAACGGTAACTTTAGCAGACTTTTACAAGTTGTTTAATATGTGAGAACATTGTCTAATTGAATAAGCACTGTCTTTAAAAGGTATCCAAACATGCTTACCGTATCAACTATTCAGCTCCGAAATGTTTTTAATACAACTATAATGTTATAGCTTCATGAAACGATCTTTCATGCGCTGCAAGGGTTGCTGGCCTAGGGCAGAGGTTTACCGTTTCCTAGCAACAAAATTATCTCCCTGCATGCAACGCAACCAAACAAAGGCCTGTTGCAGGTTTTTTTGTTTCATACTGAGGTTTTTTTTTTTTTGCACCAAGACAGTTACAGTGACATGTCTCATAAGACACAAAGTATTTGATTCCAATAAACCCATATTCATATACATACATTAAAGACTACCATGTATTTTGAGGGTGTTTATTTTGTCATTAGAAAAAGGTTCATTTTACACATTACATAGAGGACATCTTTCCATCCTCACAAATACAAAGCACCAGAAAACCTTTGAAACAAAAAGTGAAACTTGCCTCTGCTATTTAATCACCAGAGCACTGACAACAGCATAACTGTCTTATGCCTTAGGTCAAAATGTTGATATCACCTTACCAAAATGAACAAAGTGCTCTTAACACGTGGCAACATTATTTGTCCTATAGCACAGTGATGAGTGACCATTATACAGTCTATGGATCAACCGTGGCTGTTTTCCTTCTCTGCGATGCCAGTATAGTCAGCTGTTAAAAAAATACAGATAAAAAAACTTCAGTCATCAATGAAAAATACTTATTTCTCCATGTAAAAGTCACACCATGTCACCACCTCCACACACAAAACACATAGTTACCTATACCTGTTGTGTAGCAGTAGTTGCCCTTTGTTCAGCTTGTGTCAGTCGTCTCTGGAGACGACTCGTCTTCTCTTGATACTCTGCAAGCTGCCTCTCATACTACACATACACACATATACCAATTAGTTAAATGAAGTCAGATAATGGGTAGTTTTCACTATCCATTATCATAGGCATACTTTTCTGGCTGTTGTTTATAGATGTGGACTTGGCATTAAAAACATGCAGAAACTGTCTGAGTCTTTATATTGTTAATTAGTATCACTCCTTTGCTTCTGGACTTGTTTCAGGTCACACATTCTCCGAAACTATAAATTAGCCCGAGAATCACAGATGTCATTCTCGTCACCCTTATCTCACCCCATTTGCAACTAAATATGTATTATTTCTCATATATATGGAGTACAAAATGTTGCATAGTATGAACGGCATACAGTCAACCTTTTCCCAACTTTCATGCTACTTGATGCCGCTTGGCACCTAATGCTAATATTGCAGGTTTCCAGTAAAAGACCTCCTGCTTCTTGCCTTTTTTTTACCTGCCACCGTTGGAGTTTTTACCTAACTCCAACGGTGGGCTGATATTTGCAGAGGCTCACATCAGCTGAATAGGCCTGAACCGCAAAGGGCAGCTCCTCCCATCAGGAAGAAGACAATGTCCTGCAGTGCAGGATGAACATCTTACATTTCCCCTTATAAGACCAGGTTTTGAAGATCTGTCACCATATCCTCTTAGTTAATTCTCCAGTACAAGAAATAAAGTGGTGTGTATCTGTTACACACCTCAGCAATGGTATGATGGTCAGTTTCAAGCTGGATCTCCAGCTCGTGTGAACGCTGCTTCTGCCGATTCAGCTCTGCCCTGAAAGAAACATTGAAAAAAAGAAGATAAGAGCCAAGCTGCCTCTCACAGAGACAAAAACATGTATAAAGCTTTATTTTCAAATGTGTCAGTATGTTCAATATTTCCAATACATCTCAGTGCAGTACAGCTGTCGCTAAAGGCAAAACAAGTTCAAGAGGTAAGGCAATTTTTGTTTCAACTGTCATCAGAATTTTTTTGGTGTTCCACCTTAGCTGTTGTGTAATCTTTGATCCAATGTTTGTGTTGATGTTTTATGAAAATAAAAAAAACAGTAAGGTATCAGTAGGATACAATAAAGACAGTTTGTGTGAGTACTGTATTAAATATTAATGAATATATTAAATTTTATTTAAAATAATCTCTTATTGGAGATAAGAACTTCTTTTGCCTGTCAGTTACTCACTAGTTTCCATTAGACTGGTTATCACTGTATGGTTCATTTTGCAGGTTTTAATTTAACCAGAAAATGTTTGCTCTTTTTCAGCACCACATTGCTTCACATTTATCTACACAAGAAAAATACCCAGTAAATCCACATTAAGAATTGTTGTTAGAGCGGGCAATTGTTTTCATTTATGTTCCCTATCTATTTTAAGATTCTCCGCTCATGTTTTGTATCTTTTTTTCCTTTCTTTAGTAATGTTAAATCTACCTTTAAAGACTCTTACTTGAGGCCTGTGATTTTAGTCTCAAAGGCCTGGACCAGGTTCTTGGCTTCTTCTTTCCAGCGCTGAGTACTTTTCTGCTGTGCTGTGAGGAGGCGTGTCAGATCAGCACTGGTGCTTCGGCTGCTCTCCTCCAGCTCCCTCACCCGTGCGTCAAGTCCCTGCTCCTTCAGACTGTACTCCTGCTCCACCTGTGACACCTGGAGGAGGGCAGCGGAGTGAGGAGGTCTGTGGACATAAGGTTGCCCTGCTGGTCCAAGATTCATTCAACTGGATAAAGAAGACTCGCATATCCAGCCTTCTGTGAACTAATAAAATTTAATTCTACATTACCAGTCAGTAACATCACTTTATGAAAGCATGACTTGTATGTGAACCATGTATTAACTTCTGCCAACTTTCACACCACCTTGAATGCAAGCATTTCTTCCACTAATGGGTCTTCTGCTGTTGATCAAAATGGTTGTCTGACAACACTTCAGAGCAGCAGGCTGAACAAATACATTTTTCTTACCCCACTGTCATTTGTGGCTTTAGAAGGAGTCTGAGAAAATAACACTGATGATGATGTCTCTCAGCTCTCAGAGACAACAAATTTATGACAGAAAAACTTGTATTGCAAACTGAAGAGTGGAGTTTTGAAAGATCTCAGCACTTCAAAGACAGGGGGTCTAACAAAAGATGATATTGAGTTGCATTATGAGAATTGTAAGATGCAGGGGTTCTGAAAGTTAACCCACACTTGGGGCTAAAAGTCAGGATATTTTGGCCTCTGCTGTGGAGTGGCTTTTTCAAATGTTCGACCACTTTGGTCCAGACTGAAAATATCTCAACAACTGTTTGTTGGATTTCGTACAGACAATCATGGTCCTCCAATAGTTGCTCTGAGTTTTAGTGAGTTGGATGGATTTCCATGAAGACATTTACAGTACCCAGAGTGTTCTCTTATCCTGTGAAATTTCATTTAACAGAAGGACATTGGGCTTTTTTGTGAGATGTCGAGAACTATTGGCTGGATTGCCAAGAAATTGGTCGTGATACATGCATGTTCCTCTCAGGATGACTTGTATTAACTTATCATCGAGTCATCGTCAGGTCAAAATTTGAACTTGTCCAATACTTTTGTTGATGACCAAATACCTGCAAAACTAATGTCATTGCCATCAGCCTGAACTGTCCTTTGTGTTTCTGCTTATTGGCAAAGAGCAGTGGGGGGCAAACCCTTGGATGAGACTCTGATTTGAGAAGATTTCAGAACTGATTGGTGATTACAGTGCACCGTGTGTCTGGCTCATGTTTGCTGTTTTGCGAATGATTATCACTTTTAATCCTCATTTTAATCTGTTTCTGAAAAGTCCCCAAAATTCATGGAAGAGCATGACAAAATCGCTGGAATAACCCTTTAGCAGATTATCTATCCTCTTCTCCCCTTGCATTTATTCCACAGCCTTCCTCCTATTCTATTCTTCTTTTTCATCATTCCAGTAAGAATGGCCTCATATACTTTCACTTGTTGCAGTGTCATTTCCTTCACTTTCTTCGTTTACTACCAAACTCCAACTTCACTCTTACTTCAACGTGTCTTTTCTAACTGTTCTTGTAGAGGGCACTGATTCTGTCACTCCTTTCTGTTTCTATAGTTACCTGTTGTTTGGCCTTCTTTTGGACCAGCAGCATGGCCTTTCGCAGCTCATCCATCTCCCTGCAGAGCTGCAAGTTCTCCTGTTGCAGGTGGAGTCGCTCCTCACTGACGCTAACACAGTCGTCCCGGACTGCAGTCAGAGAGCCCTGCAACCGCTGCACTTCCTCTTGGCACCGGGACAGCTCCTCACTGTAGCTGCAGATGGATAGATAGATCAAGGAGGAAAGAGGAGAAAAAGACAGAGACAAGGACAAAATGTTAATTTTCAAACCACCGTTATTATTGGCAGCAGATAGAGCCACATGGGCAACACTCCCTGCCATTCTGAGTGCTCTGGGATGTGAGAAGGAATGGAGTAAAGGTGGATAACCTAACTTCCAGCCTTTAATACTAAGTATTAACTATTGCACTCACTCCATGTCCATCTTTTTTAGTTTGTTCTGGGTGCTTTGCAGAGTGAGGCTCATGTCTTCCTTCATCCTCTCTGCATTCAGACACCTCTGATGAAGGGCATCAATCTTCCTGAACTCTGGCTCTGCCCTACCTTCTTTATACACCTAGGAGAAAAACACATCACGCAGCATTAAAAAGAATCAATAGTACCGCCTTAGCCCATTCATAAAACCATATCATCACACACTAAACTCTGGATCTAACTTCTTCTTCTGCTACTTTCATACATACCTTTTCCAGTTCCTCCTCTGCAGCTTTTCTCTCCCGCAAGGACCGTTCAATCTGAGACTCTTTATCTGCACACTCCTAGAGAGAGAGAGATAGAAAGACAGAACGAGGAGAGTCAGGGAGAAGCAGGTTTGGAGACAGAATGAAAAAGATGAGTAGACGGGTACAGACTAAAAAAGGATTTTGTATGATTTTGAGAGGTATTTGTCCTTCTTACCAGCTGCAGTGCAGACAGCTCCTCGGCCATACGGTGGATTTGAACGTTGCACTGCTTGCGCACATTTTCCACCTGTTAAAGATAAAGTCACAGCTCAAATATAGGCAATGACTGCAGGGATCTGGGGAGTGTAATTGCTTTTCATTTTTCTTTCAGTTAGATAGACAGTACCTTTTACTCGACAAAAAAAGAAGGCACTTGAGTTGGGGACTTAACTCTGAGTTGAAACATATGTGAGGAAAGTTATCCAAACACAGACTCTTGCTTTGACTGGGCAGCACATTCAGATTATTAAAATCACCTGAAAATTACAAGTCCACACCTGAGAGGCTGTGAGGATTTTTTAGTGTGGACCCTTTCGACCATGTTTTTAGGGATGAGGTATTCCAATGTGCCAAGCAAGCACTTATCTTTAATACTAAAGAATTTGGGAAATAGAAAAAGCAGACGAAATGGCAATAATGTGTAAAAAAGCAATTAATGCATGCGAAATGAAAAATTGAAGGTCAAGATGCAAATACACATCTAGCTGTAAATTTGTAATGTATTTACTGACCTGAATTTTCAAAGTTAATAAGTTTGATTTGCATTTTCAAGATACAGGGACAAAGGTCTTAGAGGAAACAGAAGAGAAATATTAATATAGCAATGTGATAGAGAAATCTCTGTATTCATAGTAGAGTATTGTCTGTAATCTGTAACTTATCGTAAAATAGCAGCCTTCAAACAAGTCATTTAACCTGAGCCACCCTGTACCAATTCACTCACACTACCTCATTAAACTGATTCATCTACAATATTTTATTTATAAAATGGTTTATTTAACAAATTGAATTTCCATATGTGTAACAAGTGATACTAGCTTGGTTCTGGTGGCCTTTGATTTTAAAATGCTGACTGTGTAATCACAATGTCCCTGGTTCAGGTCAGGAGTTTTATGATGCAACCTGAAACCTTCATTGTTTATATCCACGTCTGCTTCCTTGCATTTATCTTCTTCCTTACTTCTATGGGAGCATTTCCTCATTTCTTGGCACATTACCACCAACAATGATCCATTGATGGAATAGTGAAAAACGATTGTCTGGACTATGCATCACAACACCTGTGTTCATGTGCATTCTTGTGTGGGTGCACAACATCCAAACAAAAAACGGGGCCAACTCTTTAAAACATTGCTAAAACATGCTTCTAACAGTTAAAGCTCAACAGGGTATTTAAGTTCACACCTCTATTTTGGGAAACTCCACTCCTCATGCATAACTGTCTGAGTGGTACTTTAGTCTTCAGGTAAGTCTGAGGACAGTTTGGGGATTAATTCTTCATTACACGTGCTTATCTCAGCACTGAATGGCTTTAAATGAAGATGAAGGAGAGAGGAGATTAAGGTGGAAAAAAAACTACCTCACTTTGACTGCAATGTTTAACCTTAACCTCCAACTCCATAACAAAATTACCTCGAAGGTAAAAAAGCAAAGGCACGGCAAGGTCCATCATTTTCAAGAAAGTCTTACGCATCAACAGTTAATTATCTTCTGTTGAAGGCAAGACAGAGACTAAGATGGCAGCCAGCACTGCAGTCATACTAGGCTTCATTAACAGGATTAAACAGTTTAAGGGCTTGATGAAGAAGAACCATTAATAGAGCATTAATCACCATGTCGCTAACTGAGGTTAGGCAGGAGGAAAGAGCAGTGCCTTGCTTCTGGCTTAGTAGGTCATGTGTTAAAAAAATGCTAGGGCTTAAGAACTGGTACAGCTGGAGGTTGTGCTTCCAGGTGAGTCTAATTCAAAGGAGCTATTTATAAGTTTTGCTATTGCTACATAGCTAATGTTAGCATTAACAGCTGTTCACTTAGCAGTCTACAAGAAATGTTGCCAGTTCAGCATCAAACTTCATTTCTTTACTCACCAAGAGCTGTCTTTAGCTGTGGAAAGCAACCCTCTTGTTTTGCCTGTATTTGTATCTTCTTTTCCTCTCCTGAAATTAGCATGCTAACCAGCTAGCTCCAGTCTGGTCACCCTTTCTTGTTACTTTCCAATACCGAGTCACTGTAGTGTCCAATCTGCCTTGAAGCAGTAGTACTGCTCAGAGGACGTATTATAACCTCTTGTATTGTAAATGCAACAATGGCTGAAGCTCTTGGCAAGACTGTTTGCTGGCTATGTAACAATAGTAAAACTTGCAAATAGCCCCTTTAAATAAAAAAAATCTGTGGGTTCTTTTATTTTTATGAATATTTATTTCTTTAAGTAAGTATACAGAGTTGGTACACCATATCTGTAGGCCAGCGCTTAAAAAATGATGTGATACACATCATATAACACGGCTGTAGTTTAGTCCAGATGCTGTATCTATTGGGCTGAAAGATACATTTTTCTTCTTTTCTGACTTTTTTTTGTTCTGGTAAACGATGAAAAAAAATGATAATGGTGAATGATGGTACATTTGTGAGCTTAAAAGCAGATTTCAGTCAAACACACAAATAACATGGAGGGCATTTAGTGACCTGTGAAATATTTTGTTACTGATGACCAGAAAGATTTTAAAGCTTCCAGACAGCTATCATCCTGTCATGGAGTTTCAGTGTTAACTTCTGCAGAAACAGCAAACAGCAAACAGCCCACCAGTTCTTGCTCAGAGAGCCATGCAAAACTCCCCACCTCTTTTCTGGTGCGGACGGCAGCATCCTGGATCAACTGTTTGATGGCCTCCTTTGTCTTCTCTAACTCCTCTATCCTCTGTTTCTCTCTTAACAAGGCCTGAAGGGAGAGTGTAAAGACAGACGCAGATACACATTTCAGTGGGCAAAGTTCCATAGTGCTATAGGGATGTGGACATTTGTTAGAGGATAGAAGAGCTTAACAGACTGAGGGGAAGACTTGGTCAGTGAAAAAGACTGAAAAAAAGGAGGGAAGAGATAGACTAATAGAGGAAACAAAGACAGAGTGACTGTGATCACCTGGTCCTTCTGCAGAGCAGCCTCCTCAGCCACCTGAACACTCTCTCTGACTTTGGCCAGAGCCTCATACTTCTCTTCTTCTAGGGTGGTGCAACGTGCCTGGAGTTCTCCCAACTTCCTCTCCCACACAGTTTGTTCTCTGCGAAAGGAGTCTGCCTCCTGAGATGTAACCTTTAGCCTGGCAGTGGAGAAAAGGAGTGAGTACCAGCAGCAGGGGGAAAGACACAAAACTGAACCCCAGAACTCTTGTCTTATTGTTTGACCCAACTGCAATTTCAGTGTAGTTTGACAATGACAATAAACTTCTTGAATCTTGATGTAACATACCACAATTTCCCCAAAGATTCAAGCATAGACCTGCTCCGTAAGCTCAACTACTGTTAATGTTGTTGGCCTGTTGATATGTATTTTAAGTCACTTTGATAAACACAATGTTGTATGATCATATCTAGTTACCCACTTCGAAAACATGCAGAGTTTCTTCAAATTTCATGAATAATTTACACTATTTTCTCACTTAATTAGTCGCAAAATTACATATAAGAGTTCTATAGTGCTGCATGAATTGATTAAATAATCAAAATACTTGCAATAAAGGTCAGAAGAGTGGAAAGGTGCTTAAAGGTGAAGCAGCAGTTTAAATTGTGCTCACCTGGCCTCTAGCTGGCTCAAGGCCGCCTGGAGCTGTTGGAGGCGTCTGTCTGCTGCATCCTCTCGGCCCTTAGCCTCTGCCACATCCTCCTCCTAAATACATACACACATATGGCTGTCAAAGGACGGTTGCGAAAAACAAGGATTTTCATTGCAGGTCAATTAAATGGATTCATCACTTGTTTAAAAAATATGACAAAAGGTGGCTATGATAGCCCAAAGTGATGCCCAACAGCCAAAATAACTAAAACCCAGAATTGAAATATTGACTGACACATAGAATCAACTGCTGTTTCACTGTGTTTCGTCTTAAGTTTCCTGATCGAGTTCTAAACTACCTTCCCAAAGCCCCAGTAGGTTGTATTTTTTATTCGACACATTTTTTCCTTCCCTCACCCGTCTGTGCATCTGGTCCTGGACATTCTGCAACAATTTGGTCATCTCATCCACTTTGGCTGTTGCTGTCCTGAGTTCAGCCTTGGCTTGTCTACAGTGGGAGGAGAGAGAGAAAACAATAGTTCAAACATATACTGTGACAACATTGAAAACTGGTTGCCATTTTTAATTCATGGTCGCCTTATTTGGTTTATAGTCTCCTTATTAGGTCAGCTTAGTTACCTGAGCTGGCTGTGTAGCTCCTCCATCTCCGTGCTCTGCTCTGTTACCGTCTTCAGGAACTGCTGGTTAGTCTGTGTGTGGCAAGGAAGACAAGACTGCCATTTGTGTGGCATGACTTCAAATACAGACTTTGGACTTTATGTCACAACCAATGCTCCCTAAAACTTTTCCCTCAAAACGTTGTACACCCTTTTTTAGAACAAACCCTAAGGAACCTTTGTCAGTCATTCACTGCTACAAAGTCAATTGTTCCCACACACAGTCACTGAAGAGGCTGCTCGTATGAGAAGTCAGAGAGGGGAAAGCAAAAGGCTTGCCCTCTCATTAAAAATGCATCAGAGGGATATAGCGTTACTCGCTCCTAACACACTGTATTGTGTCCAAACTAAGCACCAGGCATATGTGTGTTTGTGTTCATGGGTTTTTACGTGAATAAATATATGCAAAATAGGCAGCGCGCCTTAATCTCAAAGTCAGGTTAACAGTTTCTCTAAATAGAGCCTAAACAGTTTAGTGCTTAAAGTATTTATCGTTGACTGTAGGAGAGAGAGAGAGAGAGAGAGAGAGAGAGAGAGAGAGAGAGAGACGAGTGTACAACAGCATGTGCTGGAAAAAGAAAAAACTAAGGTAGTTAGAGGATTACCAAGCCAGCTGACAGTCCATTCATTACACAACCAAGACAGTTCTGGCTGACTACCAGAGTGATTTAGAAACCAATTCACTTAGTTATAAGATTAATTATTGGAGCAGGGTTTAATTTGGAGAAGTGCACACCATTTCGATCCCATGGCTAATTAGGGGAGAATAACTTAACACACTTTTAATTAACCGTCACTTACCGATTCTAGTTTCTGATTGGCCACTTGTAGTTTGTGTGAGTGCTGCTGGAACTGAACAAGCTGATCCTGTGACAGAAAAAAGGGGACATTCAATAAAACTTAACAGCTCGTAATTACCTCATGTTTATATCAAGCATTAACTGAGGACAAACTGCTCTAATTAAACCCATTTCTATAATAATGGCTCCATCTAGTGGTGAAATGCTGATGTCCTAATAATGTGCCGCCTCTGCATGTTAATGTGGGAACGCTGAACCTTGAGCTGCTGTCGCTGAGCATCGTGGATCTGTCCTTCAGAGATGGTTTTCTGGTAGACCTGCTGGATGCGGTCCAGCTCCTGGGCTGCCGTCTGCCACAGCTCCATGGCCTGCACCCGCTCCTAAACACACACACACACATACAGTACAAAATGTACACACACACTCTTTCACACACTCAGAAGCATTTATGCATGCTAAAGAAATTGCTGCTTTCTTCCCAGGAGTTAGATGAGGAGGAGAAGAAGAACACCAAACACCTCTGTGCACTCAGTAAAGACAGACACTGGAAGTGTGGAAAACAGCTTGAGGAATAACGCCCTCTAACCAGTTTCAAAATTGTGCTATTTTCAGGTTGTATCTTGTTGGCAAGACACTAAATCCAAAAATCATCTGGGTTTTATTCAGAGTCATGAGAGTGTGCAAAAATGGCAACTTCATTATAAGGGCAGTGCTGTGTCGAGCCCCTGGGACCAGCTGTTGTTGCTACTGTTGTCAATTAAAAGCTCCAATTTGTTAGCTAACCACTCAGTAAACCATTATGTCTTGTTTTTTGTTGCTTCAAATGTAAAACACACAAGATACAATGTGTAGATATAACAGTTTAAAAGCAGCTTTGACAAAGCTAGAGAGGCTGTTTCCCCTGGCTCACTACTGAATTCACAGAGATCGAAATCATATTGATCCTCTAATCTAACTCCCAGTAACGCCAAATGTTCACAGCATCCAGCTGCATCAAATTCAGTTTACTATCATAGAGGATAAAGAAAAGCATCAAATCCTCACACTGAAAAGCTTCAGGCAGAGAATGTTGATGCAGATCAATTTTCTGTTGATCAGTCTATCAATTAATCAACTAATCGTTGCAGCTCTAAAAATATTATGTATAAGCCACGATCTAATTTCATACTTGTATGACTGACAACAGGAACAGAAAAATATGTAAATAATAACAACTATATTGTGAACACAGCTGTATTAAAACACAGTATACATTAAGTGATCTGAGGGACCAGGAGGGGACTGAACGGAGACTTAACTGGCCATCTTCCTCCCTCCCTTGTTTGCTTTTCTTCTCGCTTTGTTTCACTAACTACACAGACAAAAGCACTAACGTAGGCTGTGTACTATATGTGTGAAGACATCTTAAAAAAAATTAGAGCAGCTCACATTTTTGGCAAATATAAACCTGCAGTGTAAAGATAGTGGAGTGTGAAAAAGAGCCAAATGTGAGCAGCTCCAGACGCGGACCCAGAGGACACACACAGAGGCTAGAATGGCAGCGGATCAACTCCAGCGGCCGTGACCGAGCCAGAACGCAACGTAACCAGATGGTGTGTACATTGGCCGTAAGACAACAAACAAGCATATTATCTTCATTATTTTATTATGCACTATGACAAATAATATGCACATTATAAACACATAATTGTAATAGTGGACTTAATCTACAAAGATATGGACGTCAAATATGGACACAGTGCAGACCTGTTCAGACAGCTGGACCTGCTCTTGGAGTTTTTTGATGACTCCTTCCTCCTCCAGTGCGCTGCCCTCCACTCCTGAAGCCACCGGCAGAGCATGCAGCTGCTTCTCGACAGACTCCCTCAGCTCCGCATGCAGCCTGGAAGAGACGAGGCTTGATCATGAGGGTTGACATTGAAGATTTTAATTTGCAGATAGTTTTTTATTTTAAATTAAACACCTCAACCTCGATTACTGTCTATCCAGCATTTCATTTGGCTGTAATGTAAATGGTCTAGGAGCCTTGATTACCAACAAAGAACTAATTACCAACCAAACTAACACACTTCTCACTGTGACCTTATCTAAGCTCTAAACAATTAGTCGCTCAATGTATAAAAAAAAACTATGTAATATCTGATATTCTCTTATAACATCTCTCATTGATTAATGTTGATTAATGTGATACATCTTCACTATCTTTCATGCTGTTGTGTACTAAGGGCTGCAGTGTCACAGCCATAGACACCAACAGACTGAACAAGATCAGAAAAGCCGGCTCACAATTCTGGACTCCAATTCATCCGCTCACTATCTGAATTATCACCTGCACTTTGGTACTCATAATTCTGCATGGGTCATGCCGTCTGGCACATCATGTATCAAACACTTTAACACTGCACAGGCACTTTACTGCTGTACACAATCCAACAATCATTTCTACATATATAAAGACACACATACACACCATATATCATCTCTGTTTATATTCTCACTGTAAATACATTCCATTTTATTCATTTTTATTTTTTTAATATATTTTATTATTATTATTCGTCTGTTTCATTTTATCTTATTTTTCTTACTTCTATGGGTATTTTTTGTTTATCTTGAATGTAACACTGTAATGTAAAAAGTGCTATCTTATCTACTGTGTAACCACTCATCCTATGTTGAGAACAGTAGAATTTTCCTACCTTTCGTTCTCCTTGACAACCCTCTCCAACTTCACTTTGACATCTGTCATCTGCATCTGTTTATTTTAAAGAACAGAACATTGTTTGTTATTGATTAGTTTAGACAGCCTGGAAGATTTTAGGGTGCCTTCAGTCAAATTTAAGCACAGATTTGCCCATTTAAAAAGTTACACATGACTAAAAAATAAAAAGAATCAGTGTTCTCAAGATCAAGTGATATTCATTACACAGCTGTCTTTTAATCTTCGACTTTCTGCTATTCAATTTAGAATTTTTCAAGAGCTTAGACTTAAGCAATCCCATTTCTTCTTCTGCTTATATCTACAGTGTGTTTGTAATATTTCAGTAGATAAAGTTAAGTTATTTCATGTTTGTGAATTTGAGCATCATTTTATATCACTGTCAGAAACGAATTTAATTGCCCCAGTGTTTTTCACCTGGTATCTCTGCAGTTGCTCCGTCATTTCATCCATATGCCGATCATACTCTGCTATCAGAGGAGCCATTATACTGTAACACAGATGAAATACGTCACAAGTATTTTCTCTCAGGTGCATACATATGAACAAAAGGTTGTTTTTCCAGTAACTCGGACTTCAACGAGAATATGTTCATTGTCATTCATAAAAAGGCTTTTGTCGTGCCTGACCTTCTGTCTGAGATCCAGGGTGCAGGAGACTCAGCCCGCCTTGCCTCCTCAACCTGATCGACATAACAGTTAGCGGTTAGCATAATAGGATGTCCAGTTGTAGTACATTATACCAAATACCTTTGTTTCCTTCATTACCAAAACAAAATACAGATGGAAAGGTTACAGAGAACAAAGCTTTCATTCATTTAAATTCCCATATATGTACATACAAATTTCCTGGCTAAAAACATTAACACAAAACACTTACTGAGCATACCTAATAATGAGCCTAAATCATTTTAGTTAAGCTAAATCTTTGCCAGTTTAGAGGTTTATGATGATTCCTTTTTACCTGAGATGATGTGGATTGAGTGTGGTGTCCATATTGATACTGGCTGAGAGCTGAATTTAACCTGTGGACTAATAACAAAAATATAAGTAGATAAGCCTACACACTACATTATTCAGAGTTGTCAAGTTTTCAGTTTCCACACTAAAATATGCATTTTTGAAAATGCAACTTTTCACAAATAAGGTAACACTTTGAAATTGTAGCATTCTCCATTTAGGTGTAGTTAAAGAACAAAAAGACAAGTAGAAACATCTTGGCCATATTGTGTCTTTGCCAGTGTAGCCTAAATTTAAATTAGACATTAGTCTTATTCAGAACTTGAGTGACAGGAACATTATGTAAGAAAGAAGTCAGGTGTCAGGGAGACCTATCAACCTACTGGTGCTATCCTCCCTGGTCTGCCCTTACCTTGATCACGCAAAAACTCAACTTCTGCATCCATGCTGAGGGTGTGGTCCAAACAGAAGCAAAACAATTTACGTCGGCAAGTTGAAAACGATCACCAGGAACTATAGATGCAGCTACAATTTGTTCGCCAGTACTTTCGTGGCTATTTTCAAGGTAACGTTTGAGTGCGGGAGTTTAAACCCCGTCTACTTTAAGTACATGACTTGAGACGTTACAAAGCTTCTAAAAACATATATCAGTGTGTATCGTGTGTTCCCGTAGTTACCTGCTGCAGCTAGCGTTAGCTGGTGCAGCTAATCAATCTCAGCTAAGTTTAGCTAACAAAACCTTTGATAAGTTGAACAAATGGCTGATTTGCAACACAACATAATATTTTCAGAGGGAACTGACTCTTCTGACTTATATAAATGTATTAGAAGCCAGGCGGTAATTTGAAATAGAAATACATGATTGGGTTTTTTGTTGTAATCCTCCGTTCCGCCGTCCGTTTAAAAGTAAACAAAACACAACCAATGACAATGAAGATGTGTTCCCTTAAAGTTGTTCCGTTTGTACATCAGGGTGGAATAAAGGTTCCGCTTTGCTACAGGAAGCAGCAGTCCGGTTTCTTGGAAGTTAACCAAGCTTTTAGTTTCAGTGCGAGTAACGTTATCATATATGACATTTTGGAAAGTGGAAAGAGATTATGTTTGCACCACAGCTATTTTGTCTGTTTAGTTAGAAAGTAACAAACGTATTTGTATAAAATTTGCTGGCTACCTGGCGGTCAACTACTAACAAAATTGGATTTTAGTGTTGAGAACGATTCTGCTGGAAAACAACGTCTTCTGGGTAATTTGCTTATTTGTCCAGACATCAAATCACATCTACTCTGAAACCACAACCAGCACATCAAGTAAATTCACTTTGATGGTTCCAAGCTTCTTCTGTCAGGAAGTCAATTTTACTATCTAGTAAGTTATTGAGTAACAGAACTGTACTTGACATTTGATAGCGAACTGCTTAAAGAGCCGAACAGTAAGTGGATTAGGGCATGACAAGCTCAGCGCGGGACAGTTGAGAGTATTTTATTCAGTGAGTCTTGGGAGCCTTTAACAACATGGGGGTAGCTCGTGGACTACAGTGTATGACACTATTCCACATCCTGCTGTGCTGTGCATCTCTGTAAGTTTGTAATGTATTGCTGTACTGTGTCACTTTGGTCACACAGCCAATTCATCCTAAATTAATATTTCTTTCAGTCCTCATACAGTAATGGAGTTTGCTATCCAGCACACCTGGGATAGCAATCCTGTGAATCATGATCCTATCAGGATCGTTTTCTCTCCTGGACAAGGAGGGCTGAAGATGGAGGTCTTTGGTCCCTTCTTCAATGACCCAGCAGCTCCTGCAGGGCCCCCAAGTCAGCCTTTTCCTGGACTCTGGGATTATGAAGGTAGGTAAGACGACAGTTAGAGATGCTGTTTGTATGGTATAGTGCTAAACAGCTTTCCAGATATGCAAATCCTGTTTATATAGACAAGGGTGTTAACAGGTTAAATGACAAATGCACGAATGTCTGTGAATAAAGTATGATCTTCACATTAGTGAAAATCACATTAGTTAACTGAATAACTAAAAGCACATTTTAAAGAAAGCATTTAAAAAATCACTAATTTAATTGACATAGAAAGTGTTTTTTAATAACTAATAACATTTTTACCAAAAGGTATTAATAGTATCACTTAAATGTGAATTTAATAAATTACTTTATAACTTATTTTATTTGGGAAATGTGGTTATTAGGTTTTTCTTGTTTTACTTCAACGCCATTTTCAATTTGCACAAAGACTGGAAACAAGTGGAAAACAGCTAGCCTAACTGTCCAAAAGTTAAAAAAAGAAATCCCCCTAGCAGCATCTCTAAAGCTCACACATTACCACATTATACCATGTTAGTTTAAGCTGACATATCAGAACAACAACTTTCAGTTCCCCCCTTTGTTTTCAGTCTTTATACTAAGCTGAGCTAACCGTCTTAAAGCTCCAGCTTCATATTGAACAACAGATATAAGTGTGGCATCAGTCTGCTCACCCAATGCAAACTCTTGGCAAGAAAGGAAAATTAGTATATTTCCCAAAATGTAGAACTATTCCTTTAACAGATTATAATTGTACATTAAAGGTGTATAATTATTCCAGTGATACACTCCAGTATCCTTAGTGTTGATTCAATCTGAACTTTATAAACTTCACAAAGGTCACATTTATGGCCTATTGTATTTGACTGTATGATGTTGAACTGTTGTTACGTCTATGGTTCCCACCCCCCAAATAGTTGTACTTATCATAACCATGTAATTTCAGCCATGATTTAGTGATGTAGTCTGTATGTTGCAATTTTAGGATGCTCTACAAGCAGAGATAAGATTATGAATATATTCCAATGAGGTTTGAGAGACTAGGGACTACCTCTGTTTGTGAGGCCATAATAGTAATTGCATTATCATCATTATGGTGACACAGCAATTAAACATTGTAATGAGGTTGAGTTATAACAATCCCATCTAATTGACCTTAAGTAAGTTCGATTCCTGGTTAATGAGCCCCACATATTTGGCCTCATTAATGTTAGTTATTAGATTGGGAACCAACCCCATTATAATCTAGGTAGATAATGAGCACACTACAAGGTTAGCGGCTGAGCTGGTCCTCATATCTTATTTGAAAATTTATGTATCTCTTACTTTTCCATGATATATTCTTAAATTGTAACTTAAAATAAATGACTCAAATGATTTAATTTTTTTTCCCTGAATAGGTGTTGATGAGGTTAATAACACCTTTTAAGAATTAATGTAAGATTAAAGGTCTTATCTTTATTTTATTTTATTCATCTCCTCAGTTGTTGAGTCCTTCTTCCTTGACAGTACTACAGAAAATTACCTGGAAGTGGAGCTTTGTCCGTAAGTATAGCGCTCAGCTGTTGTACTGTCCATATGTGTGGCTATCTTTTTATAGACAGTCATAGTACAACAATGAGACATCTTTGTTTTTATTTTAGACATGGACAACACCTGATATTATTGCTGTCAGGAGTCGGTCAAGCATTTATGGTAGGGACCCATCAAAGGATTTATTGAGGGGCTTTTTTGTATTAGGTGATAAGTATTTCTTACTATACTCCTTATGTCTTTCTCTAGCAACAACTGCCCATGGTGTTTAATGCCACAATCAGAGGGGACAGGTGGATGGGTGAGGCTCTCCTCCCCTGGTCGTACTTCCCTCCCAATGTTAACAAGATGAACTCCTACGCCATCCATGGCTCAGGGGAGAAGCGTACATATGAGGCTCTCTACCCTATTCCCAAGGCAGAGATAGTGGAAGGCCAGAAACCTAACTTGTGAGTATGCTGATGCCTATCCGCACAGTTATTCGAGGTCATAGAAGTTATATACATAAGACATTAGTCATAGCAAAACATTGCTTTGTTGTTGAAGGGAAGTGGCAGCAATTACTGCACTCAGAAAAGTGGGGGACTTGTAAGAGAGAAATGTAGGTCAAAATCAAAACAGCAGAGGTTGCGATATCTTGACTTTTAGTCCCTAGTATGCGTTATAACACTGGATCCTATATTTTCCATAGTGCAACTTCATAGTATCTTTCATTAGACTTACTTGTAAGTAGGGCTGGGTATTGCCACTGATTTCCAGATCCAGTTCAATTCCAATTCACAAGGTCCTGATTTCGATGAGATTTCCAAGTCGATTTGATTTAATTCGATATCGATTCAGTAGAAGACATTACACAAGTGTTTTCACAGGCTGAGTAGTACTTCTTGTGATGGGTAAACTAATCTTATGTATAGATGCATATGTGGATTGTATGCATCCTATATTAAATTCTTTCTCTGTCTCATAGCCACCGCCTGGAGTACTTCAAAGATTTCCGCCTGCAAAGCATCATGGGAGAAGACTGGGTCCAGCTAGAGTCTGATCTGTGGAGAGGAAAACCCTGAGCTTTTCAAATTCACTCCCTTTTCCCTCTTGCTGTCTCTCTCTTGCACGCACAGACATGCAAACACCTCTGTGGCAGGGCCCTAGTACAAACACTCATTGCCAGGGAACAAAGGGCAATCAATCTTTATTAGTTAATGATGTCAAACGATATGACAAGAAATATGTTATCAGCTTGTCAGAGCACATTAGCCTTCACACACATTCATGCGAGCACACAGACACACACATCACAAGCTATTGCACGTCACCAAATATTGCCTCGGGAGAGTGTGACCTAGAGCGGTTAGAGTGTGGATGGTGGCAAGGACTGCTCACTTTGACCTTCAGCTCCTGTGTAGCTTGTGCTTTTCACTTCTTTTTTTTTTTTTTTCTCGCTATTTTAGTGACATAAACACAGCAGACTCTTGTGATTCTTTTCCCTGTTAAGGGACACACACACATAATCATACACACCATTATAGTGAAAAATATGTTCTTTGGTGACACATGCTTGAGCTTTTGAATTAACGTTGTACTGTAATTAAGTCATTTCTCAATCATTCCACTACCTTCATTGATTTCCTTTTACAATTAAATATGTTGTCAAGTGTATAGTTCTTTTTGGCTGGACTGGCCACAGGCCAGCGCTGCATCTGTGAATGTCTGTGACTGAGTGAGTGAGTGAAGAAGTTACACCATTGGTCAGCGTGTGTTGAAGTGTCTTTTCCTTTAGGCTGTTGCACACAAATTATTTGAGAAGAACAGTTTCTATTACGTCAGAAGACATTTACAGAAAATCCACAACAGTTTTCAGCTGTCATATTTCCACAAATAGTGACTGGGGCCTTTATTCACCACAGCTGCAGGTAATACTTTATCTGAGGCAGGCTTGTGTTACAGGCAGGTCTTTATTTATAATTTCCTCCGTTTGATATGTATGGTTGGTCATACCGGTATTTTAGTGTGATGCATTGTTTTGATCCACTCTCGTTTGCCCTGTTAAATTTACTGTTAAAGATAAGTAAATGTTTTGGCACGCCTGGCAGAGTAACGCTATCCATGGTACTGAAAGGGGGGTTAAATTCTGGCATGTTAAATTAGCATATTACCCTGTGTTTTGTTGTGTATGAAAGGAATGAACAAAACATGCAGTTGGACTGAGAAAGAAATTCTGCTAGGAGGGGCTAGGAGTGGGGGGGTATTAATTTTTTTTCAGCAATCAACCTACCTGCATGTCTTTGGACTGTGGGAGGACCCGGAGGAAACCCATGCAGGCACGAGGAGAACATGCAAACTCCACACAGAAAGACTCCGGCCAGGCAGTTGGTTCAAATCCAAAACCTTGCTGTGAGGCAACATTGCTAACCACTGCACCGCCCTAATACCAGTACGACAATTTAAAAACCTTGCATTCAAACTCCTACTAAAATACAAGTATAGAAGTATTATCAGCAAAATGTACTTTAAGTAGGAAAATAGCTCCTGATATTATATATGACATTATTAGATTGTTATTGTAGCATTTTACTGTTTGTTGTGTATTGATTCCCAATCTAGGGTTCAGGCCTATTTTCAAAAGGTCAAAAGATAAATATGAGGATTTGTGAGATGATTAAACGGTCCAGAAAGGAGAAGAAAAAAGTTATTTACATTTAAGGACCTTTACACAGATTTGTATTCATTTTCATCAATATTCCAGCTGCGGAGTAAAACGTACAATATTTGCTCTGAATGTAGAGTAGAAGTATAAAGGATTAAAACATTTAAAAACTCAAAGTACAAGTATCTCAACATTGTTCTCTTGCAAATTAGAAACTGGTAGTTGTAAAAAGTTACTTTCCACCACTTACTAGAGTATACAACTCTCATGCCTGTATGCTAACTGCTAGCATGGGTCTGTCCAATGGTAACAAAATCCAGCACCTCTAAAACTCACAAATTCACACTTGAGATCATGGAGTCTCCACTGATTGCCTGGCAACCTCACAGTGACAACAAGATTCAAGCAAGTTACCACACCTGGCCAAGAAATGGCCTAGCACATTGCCACCCATAAAACCACAACTCGTCTTTGTTTTTATACATAAGGTTTTTGCACAGAATAAACAACAAAATGTACTATCTTAATTAGTGAGCTTAGAGCTGCTGATAGGTGGACATTGTTAAGAGTCAGACTAGCTGTTTCCCTGTTCGAAGTCTTTGTGCTAAACTAAGTTAACTGACTTCCAGGTAGCTTGAAAGCTGCCTAGAACACTGAATTTACTCATCTTGATACACTTAAGTTCATCCCACCTCATCTATACACTCTCCAAGCATTTTATTAGGAACACCTGTTCACTCATGCAATTATCCAGTCAGGCAGCAGGGCAATACATAAATTGATGCAGATACAGGTAAGGAGCCTCAGTTACGTTTCACATGGAACATCACAATGGGTAAAAAATGTGATCTCAGCAACTTTGACTCTGGCATGATTGTTGGTACCAGACTGGTTTTGAGTATTCAGAAGGAAGATAGGGATCAGAGAGATCAGAAGAGAATGGTCAGACTGGTTGGAGCTGACAGAAAGGCTCCAGTAAGTCAGATAACAACTCTTTACAACTGTGCTGAGCAGAAAAGCATCTCAGAATGAACAACACATCGAACCTTGAGGTGGATGAGTTAGAACAGCAGAAGACCGTGTCAGGTTCCAGTCCTGTCAGTCAACAGAAATCTGAGGCTGCAGTGGAAAACAGTTGAAGACTGAAAAACCGTAGCCTGGTATGATGAATCTGGATTTCTGCTGAGGCAGCAGATCGTCGTGTCAGAATTTGGTGTCAACGGCATGAATCCATGGACCCAACCTATCTTGTGTCAACAGTCCAGGCTGGTGTGGTGGTGGTGTGATGTGTGGGGAATGTTTTCTTGGCCACTTCCAGCAGGATAATGCCCCATGTCAGAAGGAAAAAGTAATCTCAAACTGGTTTTCACGAAGATGACAATGAGGTCAGCGAACTTCAGTGGCCTCCCCAGTCACCCGATCTGAATCCAATAGAATACCTTTGGGATGTGGTAGAACAGGACACTGGCAGCATGAATGTGGAGCAGACAAATCTGCCAAAATTATGTGATACAATCACAAAATATCAACATGAACTAGAATCTCAGAGGCATGTTTGAAAACATATTGTGGAATCGATGCCATGAAGAACTGAGGCTGTTTGGAGAGCAAAGTGAGGCTCTGCCCAATATTACTCTGGCGTTCCTAATAAAGTGCTCAGTGAGAGTATATCAAAGTCCCTCTCACTTACTTTTCCACCTACTTGAGAGAAGTTTAGATCACAGGCCCTCTGATCCTTGACATACACAGACACACACACGATGATTGGGGACTCACAAATCTCTGTCTTCTCTCAATGACCCTGAGAGTCTCTCCCCCTTGCCCCTGCTCCAGCCCCTTGTAGAGCCCATGTATTTATCAGAGGCTCCTCTTGGATCACTGGCTGGCAAACCGCTTCTCCTGACCAGGAGACAGGGGGCCGATTGATTTTCATGTTGGATGTGTTGCTCTTCGCTGTGGCAGCCCAAAAGCCGGTATTGAGCCCTATCAGTTTTAATTGGCGTTCTTGCCTTTGAAATGCGTGCAGTGATTAGGCCTAGAGAGCCCACTGCTTAAGCCCCCTCCTTATCATCGCCTGCGGTGCCTTGCCACCTCAATGCACACTAGTCACATGCACACACGTGCACACACACAGAGCTGACAGGCTGTAGTCCACCAGCATGTCTCTTACTAATAAAATGTTGACCTAAAAATATGTTTCTGGATACATTTAGACAAAAACATGATCTTCATAAAACACTTTGATTTATACATAACTACGCACACCCACCTGTGTGCAGGCAGAGGATGTGTGTCCCCACTAAGATTTAAACCCAGTTCTCTCTAATTAGTGTGAAGAGATGAGAGGGGAGAGCAGAACAGGTAGCTGCCTCTCCTCTGCCTCCAAAGCCCCAGCAGACAAGCAGACACAAGAGCCGTCTTATCCCCCTCAGAAAAAGAGACCAGCCTGCTCTAAAACATTCAACACCAGCTTAAGGGGTGTTTCTGCGTGTCAGAAACTTTCTGGTGATCACCCCAGACCTAGTTCCTTTTTTTTTTTCAAAAGACGTGGGTCTCATTTCTTCAAGTTTAAAGAGTGTTTGAGGGTATGAATGAGGATAAAGTTGTGATGAAAAATAGAACGAGAGGGATAAAGGAGTGATCTTGGAACATGAAAAGAGCGAGAGATTGAAAAAGTGAAAACGGTAATGACTTTGCCTAGTTTTAGGGGTTCTGTGATAGAGGCCCAAATGAAAGATTCATACTGGAGCTAATAAGATAGTGGGACGGTGTGTAGCCTTTGCAGGCTAACGCCAAAAAAGTCATAGAAGTTTCCGACACACTGCAGTACTCAATCCTTGTGTGACTGGCTTCCAATACTCCACATCGCACAAACAAAAGCAAACTTTGATCCGTGTCCATGTGAGACTTCATTGTACCTGTGCTGTAGCTGGAGGCAACCTTCCCTCCAATCTATTTTACCATAAAATATGATAATACACCATTGGTGCTGCATTCTGCATCTGTCTTGCACTAAGGTTAAAATAGATGGGCCGATAATAAAGACCTATTGGAAACGAACATGGCATCCCAGTGTTTCTCTGGACCAACTGAATGCTTATTAACTCTGTCCAATTATTGTCCAACAAGTCCATCATTACTGAGAGGTCTGCACAGGTGAAGGATGGGAAGAGTAGTGCTGGGCAAAACAAAAAAAAATCTGGACCTAAATGCTTCTACAGTGCATGTGTGTGTGTATGTGTGTATGTGTGTATGGTTGATGGCACAGGTACTAATTGCAGTTGAAGCCAGCTAGTGTTGCGCATATGAGGATGGCATGGGTAGAATGCGTGATGAAGCTGTAAGAGGCTGGGGAGAGGAAAAGAGAGATGCAGAGCCAAGCGAATGCCAGGGACATTAATGAGGGCCAGACGAGTTCTACTTCTCAATAACACTGCAGTGAGCAAGAGAAGAGAGAGGAAGAGAATGAGGGGAATAGGAAAAACAAAGAGGAACAGAGAGGTTTCATTACAGAAGAATGTTAGACAACCATTTGCAAACTCAGATGAGTGAGGCTCTTTTTTTCACATCCACAAGTCCATAGATATGCAAGCATTTCTCAACATGAAGAGAAATTACACGCAGAGAGACACATACAAACAGAAAGTATAATCTACTCCAAACCAGATACATACAGAAAGAGCTTTCATGTTTATGAATCACTGCTAATATATGCATTAACATTTTATAGTCACAGTTAATAATTAACAGTTACGTCTGCTTTATATGCTCACATACACAGCACACATACACACACTCTTGTGCGTACATGGGGAAATAGAGAGAGAGGTACTGCAGGCATTTGTCACACAAGGGAATGGGATTCATATGTTATCATTGCATAAACATTAGAAATAAATGATATCAGTAAGAGGGGGAAAGAAAGTAAATTAAGCTTTCTTTGTTATCAACACAGAATATAAATCATGAGTGTTTTCCTAATTGATTCCATTACATTCCCACCTGCCTGCCGACACTCATCCATCCGTGTATTGTTTATCTTCATTTTAAGCTGGATGGATGAAAAAGGTCGTTATTGGATGTGAAGCCCACTGAATTTCATCCTTTTTTAGCAAGCACATTAATTGCCAATTAGCTGCAGCACACAGTTATTAGAGAATATTTGTTCTTGTACAATAAACTCGCAAAAAAGCAAACTCTTGATACAGAAGTTTACTTGTTTGGGAGATACGAGATGGTGATATTCCGTTTGTTTTTAATAGCAAATAGACCACATTACGCTTGAAGGTAATTTATGTGCAGCTTGATATTACTGGTTGTAAGTGAGCAAGTTCACTAACTCTTAATTGGAAAATAAATCACACTGTTGCCATAGCAACAGACACTTAAAAGTGGTAATGGCAAAATGAAGGCATGCTGATAGTGTCTCAGCACATTGGTGGTATGTGTGTGTGTGTGTGTGTGTGTGTGTGTGTGTGTGTGTGTGTGTGTGTGTACGTGTCCGCTCATGCATGTGTGTTTTCACCACCTCAAGCTCATTACCACAGAGCCCTCTTAGTGTAGCTGCTGCGATGTACCGTCCGTGGCATGCTGTTTCATTCCATTTGGTCTTGTTTTGTCCGTATTTCTCTTACAGAGCGTGCTGCAAGCTTGCTCATTTAAAACCATGACAAATGTTGAAATAACAATGTAGTTAACTGTATATAGTGAACCAAAAAATAATTACATCATTATGTGTCAGAGTCTTCCCATGTATTTCCTCCACTTAGTCCAGGTTTGTAATTCCTCTCCTCTATCTCCTCTTCCATTATACTTTATCCCCTTTCACTTTCTACTTTTAAAATATTTTCCTATCTCACCTTCCCCTTCATTTAATCTCCTTTCCCTCTCTGTTCTTCTCCTGGGCCCTGTCCTCTTCTCTTCTGTCCCTTTCACTTCTTGAAATGGATTGAGGCAGAAAGGGCATTAGCGTAGATGAATGGATAGACCGGCCTAACACAATCTGGCCCACTTCAGTAGACAATTTAATATGGACTCGCCCACAGTGTGGTTACCCCGCCAGGGCACTGCACTAAATCTTACTTTGACTTGTTATGATAGATACAGATCTGACACATCAAAACAGTCTGTGTGTGTGTGTGTGTGTGTGTGTGTGTGTGTCTGTGTGCGCGCGTGTGTGTGTGTTGGTATGTGTGCATGCATGTATTTGTGTGGGCATGATGGATATGACAGACGATCGGCAGACGGGTGATCTGTGAGAGGCAGAACTGATAATTATAGTATTTATCTGGGTTAAGTGTCATGGCCGCCTGTGCTGCATTAGGAACTGATAAAAGGCTGAAATGTCTTTCAATGCATTCCATCAATTCAACACCTGCATCTCAATGTTTAAAAGGGAGAAGACCATACAGGAAAGACATAAAGTGGATAATTTAAATGAATGTCTTCAAATGCAGAATGTAGACTGTTGAGGCTTTCTGGTGGATCTAGAGGATCTCATTTAACTATGAATATACAGTACATCTATGTGAACAATAGTATAAATTAACAAGACCCAAATGAAGACAGAATATATTCTGTTTTGGAAAGCTGCTCAGACTAAAATGTTAAGTATTTCTTAAATATTTCTCCATCAAATTAAATATTCATGACTAAATCCACAACAATCAAAGTTTTAAAAACTGTCTTCAGAAAGTAATTTTAAGAGTTTAACACTTAACTCGATGTACCTGCTTTATCAGGACTGTGTGGGTGTCATTTTCAGATTTGATTCACAGTGACTAAACAGCCCACCAACTGTTATTAGATTCAAATTCAAATGCACAAAGCGAAAGAAAAACAGAAAATGTATCCAATGAAATATTCAAAACTGTGAAAACAGTGTGTTCATACAGGGTCACATTTCATGTAGAAGAAAAAGAAAATACTGAAATACTGAAAATAGGAAAATGTTGCAAAGAAGATTTGATCTCAGCTCCCAAATTATTTAATTGAGCTCCAGAGGTCTGCAAAGTCAGACACACATTCTCTAACAGCTCATTCTAAATATATAACGCACCAGTAAGTTTTTGGCTGGACCACGGCAGCAGGCCAGTCTTATAATTGCAAATATCTGTGACTTACTGACTGAGTAATAGAGTTGAATGATCATAGTTCAACCACCGGGATGCCACTTGACTGAGTTGGAGTTTCCTCTTTGGCCATGCTCTTTCAAAATGAATTGGCGCAAACAGTTTCTATTAGTGGGGCGTTCACAGCATGCAGCGTTGGCAAATTAACACATTTGTTGCTTGATTCTTTTTTTTTTTTTTTTTTTTTTGAAAAAGCACCAAGTAACATATATACTGACTTTTTGGACAAACCATGGCTATGTACTGTAGAAGGGAGTCGCCTGCAGTGCCCTCTCTGTGTCTCTGTTCAAAGAGTGCAAGAGAGGCGGAGCAGAAGTTTGTTACCCAGACGGTGGCTGTGCTCTCTGTGAAAGACAAAACATGAAAAATATTCTGTCACTTCTAACTTTCTCACTGAGTCATCAGTTTACAAGTACACATAGTCACAGTCTTTGTCTTTAAAGTATGTGTGTGATGATTATGTCAGATGACACCATGGATTTTAGAAGCAGAGCGGCAGCTTGGAAATGGCTTGTAAATTAACATGTAGACTTAATTGGCCATGATTCAGTCACATTTTCATATTTGTTCCATTGTCTGACAACATAGACAGAAAATACTGTATATTTGAGCACAGAGAGAAACAAACAGATGAAGGGCTGAAACCAGCCACAACAGTTTTATAATACGTCCACAACTGCACGCATTGAACATGGGCAGTCCAGTCATATACTAGGTTTCATTCTGGGTCAACCTCTGCATTCTCAGTTTTGTAAGTCGATTCATAGGCCTTTTTCACAGCAGACATTTCAACCCGCTACATACAGGAAGAGCGCAGGTGTAACTAATAACATTAACAATGGCTCGGTGACAGTGTGACAGTGAGCCAGCACTCACACTGCCAGAACACTGAAACTGAAGCAACTAAATGGAATTCAACCATCATTAATTCTAGTATTTATACCTGAGCTTTTCTTACTGTGACATGTCAAAATGTTTCCTGCATGTTTGCTAGTTTGGGATCTACATTAATACGTCAAATTTGTATGTCTTAAGGCAACAGAAAATACTCTGTTTGAATATTTTTGTTGTATTTCTTGTTATTTAAAACTAAAATAGAGACTTTCCATAATTTGTGAATAATAATCCCTGTTGAATATTATATATATTATATATAATATATACAATCCCATTTGTTAGTTAGTTAGTTGCATATAAGATGCATGATGGGTAAGTCACAGTTGCGTTTAAGACGTGATGGGTACATAGCCCAAACATACTCACTAGCAAGGGCCCTTATGACCACGACATAGGCATACATATGGCCCAACATAGCTCCTACATCAAAGAGGGGTGAGTATGTTGATGCCGACCAATAGCATGGAAGCTTTAATGGTGCAAATGCCTTAAAACCTTCAAAATGTACGTGTTAACAGGATATTTTCTGTCATTTTAAGAGCAAATCTGACATGTTAATGCAGACACCGAACTAGACATTTTGGTCCAATCCATGTTCCATATCTGCATTGCTTTTACTACTATCACTACTATTGCTGCTACCAATTCTACTATAAATTAATGACCCTGGTGTTAATTAGCTGCGGCCTGTGGAACAGGTAAGACTAAGTGGCTTAGGTATGAGTAACCACTGCTACTCAACTCAATGGTTTGAAAGTCACTTGATGATCACTGCACAGCCATTTATCTCCACTGACTCTATTAATTCTGTGACAATCATTAAGCAGATCAGTCCATGTCAAAGTGGAGTGCATTTCTATGTGACGACTTCAGTAACATGCCCTAATTGCCCCTTATTACAGGGAAATGCAATTCATTTTTAGAATTACCATATGTTATTCTGATTCCCATAAACAGTCAGTACTGTGGTTGTGAACTGAAGCAACTCTTTTCCAAGACAACATACAGGGATGGTAAGATACTGATTTGTTATACTGTAGGCTATATGTTGCTGGATTTTGATATGATATGCTAGTGAGCTATGCAGTGCTGCAGCATCAGGGCAGAACATAGATATCATGTGAGGCTGAAAAACTGAGAATTTTGACACATCATTTTAACAGAGTGGGAAGTGAATAAGTCTAAAATCAACTGAAATAAGCAGAACTGTGTACAATGCAGAGCAAAAGTGAAAGGCTCAAAAATGTATGATTATTAGCTGCAGGAAAATGTGATAAAACGTGGTGTGATGTTCAGTGTTTTCCTTGTCATCCTCCTGTGGGGTATTCACTTTCCCTCAACCTGTCTTGTCTATTTCACTTACATTCATGCCAGAATGGCAGAATTCAGCCTCTCTCTCTCGCACACACACACACACACACACACACACACACACACACACACACACACACACACACTGGAAGAATGGACACCTTTCTTCCAAAAGATATTTTCTCATTTGGTGTTTTGATGGTGGTGGTGGAGAGTGCTGGTCCAAAATCTCCCATAGGTGTTCAGTTAGGTTGAGGTCTGGTGGTCCCCCCACTTGTGTAGACTTCGGTGAAGGATGACTCATCTGATCATATCACTTTTTTCCACACCTCTGTAGACCTGTGCTGATGGTGTTTGCACCACTGAACTCTCAAATGTACATTCATCTTTGAAATGAGAGGTTTATGCACTGCAGCCCCACTATAATATCCCTCTGTATGTAATTTTTGACCCACTGTTCTTGCTGACACAGTCTGATCATGCCTGCATTGACATTTGCAGTCCCCTGAGGAAGAACTGCTCCTCTGTTTTTCCTTACATGTCGCACTAATGCACAAGCATTATGGTCATCAAATGTGCTGTCGACCACAATTTCCAACCCTATTTACTGATGTCTTTCTCATAAATCTTAATGCAGAAGTCACTACTCTTCCTATTGAACCACTGGCCAGCTGAGCATCTTTGTGACTGAATCCTTCCATCCATGCGCCAACAAGAAACCTTCTTTCAAAGTCACTTATATCTTTTCCTCTTGTCGACTTGATAGTAAATCAGAATGCAGTCTGCTGAGCATTTTTATACCTGCCACAGAGCATGATGGGGTGTTTGCTGCTTAATTGTACCATGCAGTGCACCTGTGTGGAAGGATCTGCATTCATTATGTTGCTCCATTCATTTATTCAGGTTTTTCCTTTAATTTGTCACCCATTTGTATGACTTTTAGAAATAGTCAAGCAACGAGAGCCAATTCCCTGCTCTCATGATTTTATGCTGCCTTTCTTACTGCACTCTGACTGGACATTCTCACTTTTCTGCACTCCTTCCTGGCTGAAGAAATACCAGGATTATTCCTTTGAACTGACAATAAACATAGCAAATGTGAAGCATAGAGGAAAATATCTAAAGAATCTCAATTCAACATATTAACCATTAACCGACAATGACTCACTCCAGTGACAGAGCAGAATCCTCTCTCAATATGCTGTCTCACTCCTCTTAAACCTAATGCAGCTCTTGACAGAGAACTCTACACCTTGATTAACAGAAAGGAAAAGATATTAATATGATGACTAAAAAGTGGAACAGAATTATAAGGCTTGGGTATTATGTTACATGGTTAACTGTTAATATGTATTTATTAAAATGTGTGTGAAGGTTTTCCCTGTAAAAGGAGTTGTCAAAAGCTGCTCCACAATACACCCTAACTCTTCACACATGTTGACCAAGGTGATTAGTAAGACAATAATGATTTGACAAGTTGACTCATAGCGTAACGCTTAAGAAGAAAATACTGTTGAGGTCATTTTCTAATGTGCAAGTACATCAGTGCATGTGTATAATAATGCATGCAATATCATAAAGTCGTCAGTCAAGGGCAGCTTGACAAGTAGACTTGTCTGTTGCTAGCTCTAGCCATCAAGGGATTATCCATAATGTAGGCTACATGTGCAAATGTCCAAAAAGATGTAAGAGATGTAAGGAGCATTGGTATTGTTGTAATTGATGTCAACTTTTAACTTCAACTGGTCAAGCATTGCTTGCCTTGCAAAGAGTGGAAATGAAGGTAAAGAGTTGGCCTGGCTATGTCCAAAGATTAAAGGTTAAAATCTGCAGACCAACCCCTCAAATGCTTAGGGAGGGTGAAAGTAAATCTGCACAATTTTTGTGTTCAATTTCGATTTTGGTGAACTTGGCCAAAATTCACACCATTGACCAGCCATGTAGACAGGCTTGACCTTTGATAAAAAGGAGAGCCAATTGTAGGAAGCTACCATCGCTTGTTTGCTGTATTGCACAGTGCAATTTTATTTAACTCTCCTTTGTCAGAATATAAACTGCAACACAAAATTGGTTGAGGTGAGAGCCTATTGAATGCATCCCTCTACAAAGTGATAGTAGAGATGGCCTCAAATGTAATGTATACCAGATGGTTTATTGTGCATTCATTTGGTGTGCAAGGAAAGTGCTCCCCCACCTCTTAACACATTTCCTTTGTATGCTGGTGGCATGCTGGACACATTGACAGCTTTGTAGTCTCCTGGGTGGACTTAGGACAGCACAACTGACATAACAGAACCTGCTCTTCCAACAAGCTCACATTCACAATCTGGACTACTAAGTAGATAGTATACAATGCAATGCATTAAATATAATGAACTTTGAACATTATCATGTTGACACTGTGTCCTTTTCACTCTAACAAATTCCATTGTTGACCTCATGTGGAAATGTTAATTTAGTGTGCAGCTTGTAGTTGGTAGACTAAAAACACTAAATACTTTCTAAGTCAGAAAGAAACGTGTAAGAAGAAGTTCAATAATGTGGAGTGTTAATATTCAGCCTTGGCTTTGCAGCTTTGACAGGATTATAAGCAAGTTTCATTACATGAAAGTAGTGCCTCCTGGAGGGTTGGCATCTTTGATATAAAGATGTGATCAGAATTTGATTGGAGTAGTACAAACAGTGCAGCAAAGGGAGAGAGGATATACAAAGAGGTGGTACAGAATCGTATAAAGTAAGAGAGCTGAAAGGGGAGGAGGAAAAAGCATAAACAGCACAGAAAGGAAAAAAATGGGAAATAGATGAAAGCAACAAAAAACTCGTCTAAGACAAAGAAATTGCACAGGAGAGAGAAATAGAGGGCAAGCTTAGAGAGAGAGAGAGGAGAGAAAATGATATATACTGTAAATGCTAAGTCAAAATTGAGATCCCATTGGGGATGTGCAGAAGAGGCGAGGTTTGAAAGGGGGAACTAAATGGTTAGAAAAGAAGCCAATAGAGAGGTTTTATTCCTATTTTATTTTATTTTATTTATTTTTTATCATTGCTGATGCTTGCTGGTTGGCAACCAGTCAAACTGCTCTGGTGATCATAAGCTGCCTAGTGATGACTGAAGAAGATAAAGCCTCTCCATTTTTACAGATAAGACAAAATTAGAATATCTTTAATTTTTCCCTCTTCTTGGTCCTTTTTTCTTGCTTCGTCTCTTTACCCCATTTCCTCTCCCTCTTTTCTTCTCCCTCCCTTTTTCTTGATTTTCATCACTTGAGTTTTCTCTCACTTCTTCCTGTTTCCGCACACCCTTCTCACTTTTTATCTTGCTGATAAGGTTTCTATCTAGCTGCCAGTCAACTCTGATGCCAAGCAGATGCTGATAATGCTTTGACATCTCCTGCAACCGCAATTAACTAAAGTTGTGTCTCCTTTCAGAAGGAAAAAAAATCATTTTCTGTCTGCATCTTCCCCGTGTCCTTTTCCTCTCAGTCTGAGCCACCTTGTGAATATGTGATCAGAGTGTTGGCACACGTCGAACTTTAAAACCTATCAGAAAAGAAAGAGGAGAAGCCTGTTTCACTCATCTAATCTACTGTTTCTCTCAGTGTTTCTGTCTGTGTTGTGTCAGACTTTGGGAGCTTGGCTAATCTCATTTTCAAAAGTAGGTGCATTTAATTTTGTTATCAAGTGTGTGTGTACACATGAGTGAGTGAGTGAGTGAGTGAGTGAGTGAGTGAGTGAGTGAGTGAGGACAAACTGTCACAGCTGCTCTGCTCCTTTCCAGCATTACATGTGTAACATGTCAGTGACAGCTAATGGCTCATTCGCTGCTCCAAATTAAAACACAATCACCTAATAGGAGTACAGGGAGGGAGGCGGGATCTAACAGGATTTATGAGAAAATGAAAAGTGATTGGATGTGAAGTTTGAATTAGAGGAAAGCAGTCTAGTGTCAGACTCTATGAAGGTGACTGACTGGACTGGTGAGAAGCCGACTCTCAGTGGGCCAAATTCCATCCAAAGCCTGTCTATCAAATTAGCGTGATAGGTGTAGACCCCTCCCAACAGTTAGGCTGGGCAAGCAACTTGCCAGCTATTAATTATGGTATAGTTTCAATGGCCTTGCATGCCCTTTCTTGCTCTTCATCTTGATGCAAGTGTTGTTCATCTGCATGACTTTACATTTATCCTGAAAGATTACATCCACTTTTGGATAAGCCAATTTTAAAGTTAGACTATGTAACTTTTAGAAAATGAAATAACAAATGGTTCCTCTTACAAAAGAAAGGTTAAATTCATGAGCAAAAACATGCTACCCTGCTCAATCCATTACACTCAGATATTTGGCTTGTAGGTTACAGCCTTACTTGGTTTTGTACAATCGGTATATTATGGTGGCTAATGCTAGCAAACCTAGATGTGTAACTGACATTATTGGATCGATTTTCTGACTTCATGACTCTTATCTACTTGTAGTACTGTTACACTAAGTTTTAGTGGCTTATCCCAAAACTAACTGGCCCAGTTGAACCATCACTTTTCAATACAGAGTCACAGTCCGCCTTGAAGAAGTAGTGCTGCTCAGAGGGCACATTAGAACGTCTTGTCTTTATGCAGCAATGGTTGAAGCTTTCTGCAAAACTGGTAAGTAAACAGCTGTTTACACTAATGTTGGCTATGTAGCTTTTAAGCTAACTCTGGCACACCACATCAAATGAGAGCTGAAAATGTAAAAGTGCTTACCGATAGGTCGACTGTTCCATACCACAGCTTCCGTGTCAGCTGATGGTTGATCAGATACTGTATGTCACTAGTGCTTGGTTAATGAAAAGAAAAATTCCCATCAAGTGAAACAAAATGGCAATTCAGCAATTCAGCCTGATTAGCATCACAACATTTTGCCAACTTACTTGAAAAAAAGAGAACATTTCTTTGAATGTTTGAAATCCTCCATAGAAAACATTAGTCAGGAGTTCATAATGCGATGTTGCAATGTACCATGTTGTGCTTTGACTTAGTAGTAATAAAAGTAAGACTCTTAAAACACTTTATTAAGGCCATTCAAAAAAAATTCAAAGAAACTAAGGCATGATGTTTCAGTCTCACGACCTTCATCAGCTACCTGACTAAGATGATTAATGCCTCTGTTGAATAAATATTCCTTTTCTGGCCTTGAGATAGTATTGTGCCTTTTCTTAAGCACAGCAGCCATGTTTTGGGGCTGCAGCCATTATCCCTTAATGTTCATGAGATAGATAGATAATTAGTCATGCTGTCATTGTGTTTTAAACACAAACCTTATGTGTTTTCTAATGGAAAAACTCAGAAGACAACACACACTTTTTGGGTGCACCAAAAAGTGAATCACAACCCTGAACACAGAAGTTATCATTCATCATACTTTGTGTTTTCACCCATCTGTTCATCTATTCATCCTTTCCACTAAGCCATCATACATCTTCATACATCAGTGGGTGTCTAAGACGTCACCCCCTCCCCCAATCTCATCACTCACACTACCCTTGTTGAGACAATAATGTTGCTGAACATTGAGCATCACATCCAACCTGCTCCTCTCTCTATCCCATTCTATCTTCTCTCTCCTCTCCGTGCATATCTCCTCTCTTCATTCTCCACCTCCCTCTCACCCTCGCCCTCCACCTCCTCTCCTGCCTGTCGTCGGCTCATCCCTCTCTCTGCCCCAAGGATATCTCCCCTCCTACACGGCCTCGCCTCATCCCTCTCTCTCTCTCCATTTATTTATATCAATGAGCAAAAGTCATCCTTTCATCTTCCTCCAGATGAACAGACTCTGTTTGTGGAAGAGGACAGAAGAAAAGAGGAACAGAACACAGAGGAACACAGTTTCTCTTAGTCTATAAATTCAACTGTACCAAGCAGTGGGAATATTATATAAACTCCCCGTTGTAAGAGGAGATAATTCCATGTGTTTTGGCTGACTGGTAAAAGGATTGTTTCACCCCAAACACTCTGGACGAATATTAATACTGAATTGGAGAAATCAAGACTTTATTCCAGCATTTACACAATGGACTGTGAACGAAAAACCTTTCACAGAGTCAAATTCACCTCAGGCTCATACTTTGACCTTAAATCCACCAACCATCCAAAAAAAAAAAATCATTCTGCGTACAAAAGCTGTCTTTGTGAACAGACAAAAAAGAGAAAAACTAGAGGAAATATGCTGTTTTCAAATCTGGCTATTAGGATTGTTTCAAGTTTCTGGTTTTGAATGTTTTCAGTTCACAGTCAAATTACAGTGTGATTATTTTGCAGTTATGATGCACTTATACAGTAATTATGGGACATATTAGAGCAACAAAACAGGATGTTTGGAAATAAAATGGAAGTCATTTAGTGAATAGAAGGGACCTGCATGTTGTTGGGACTATTTTATAATTAGGGAAAGTTGTAACAGACATTTGAACCCCACTGTAAATGTACATTAATGTAATTTTGAGGGAGCAATGCAAAATGCTCAGTAAGGGAATAATCTCGTAATTGTAAGGATGTTATATCTTAATTATCAGGTATCGTAAGACACATACTGTGAGACAAATCAAATGCTGTATGAAATACCACATGTTGGAAAGGCTAATTTACATTTACTGCTTGTTTTGCCATGCACAACAATGCAACAACAACAATGCAAAATGTCTCATGTGGGACAGTAAAGAATTGAACTCAACTCAACTTGAGCTAAAAAAGCTCATGTTCTTTAGAATGGCCATTTTATCGTTACGCATGCTTAATCCTATGGCTCCCTGTAGTCATTCCCAATTCTAATACTGTGTACAGAGCTGTGAATCAACGTCAAACTCAAGCACCAATCTGAAATACTAATTTGCACATAAACCTTAGGTGTGAAGGATAGCCTGTCCATGTATAAAAAGGATTTACTTATATAAATGAATCAGTGTCCAATGTACCAATTGCAGGTGCTCTAATTTCTGATTTGGTGTAATAATTATATTTTTAAATTGTATAGACGTGTGTAATTGTATGTATGCATATGCATGCACATATATTACATGAGGTGTGCAATTTCATATTCCATTATGTGTACATGTAAATTCATATCTACATATAATGTAGAATGTTTCTGTGTTGTTTTGCAACTGTTTTCCAATTACGCTTCATGTTTGACTGTTTACTAATTTGTGTTGCTCTTTGCAGGTACAAATTTATCCCATTATTCAATTTTAAAATATGAACAAATCTGATAATGAGGTGAGGTTATTTCATGTTTTTGCAAATGAAAATGAACTTAGTACAAGAATTTGGGGGAATCAGGAGTTGTTGTCTCAATAGAGCTGCTTCATTCTGTCCTGTTAGAGGATATCAATACGCATTTCTGCAGAAACTCCACTTGGAGCAAGAGGAATTAACTCTCAAGCTGGTGAATATGAGACAAAATATCCCAAGTGTCACTTAGTTCTCTATTTTAAATGTTCATTCTGTCCTTATGTATATAAGTGAAGTGTTTTTCAACCAATTCCACCAATGTGATTTTGAGAATTCCTCTAAAGCGGAAGGTAATCTTTCAAGTTTATTTCACTTCCCTTTAGGGGGTTGTTTAAGTGGCTTTGTATGAGCGACTGACTCGGTCAGGAGAGCTGATGTCTGACACGTGTCTTTTCAATCAGCTCTCCTGCCATAACTGACTTTTCCTTTGTGACTCAGACTGTAAAAAAAACAAAAACTTCACACCATGACTCCTGATGGCTCTGTTCTCAAACTCAAAGCTCTGCTGGGACTTCTTAGGGAATCACGCACACATACACACACGCAGACACTCTGGTGATAATGGAATAACAAGCTCTGTTTGGAGAGTTATTGCGTTAGATTCAGATGAACATTGAATGAGCCGGAACACCTTTAGTTTTCCATTAAAAGGGGGAGCTGTGAGGGAGAGGAAGCTGCCTGGAATCAACAGCCTGTGTCCAGGGAGAAACCACAGAGCTGGATGGAGGGAATGAGACGGAGGGCGAGAAAAAGGATGATGATGTTATTGGTTAACTGCTGGGACCGTGATTAAATCCTCCTCACTGAGATAAGTCTCTTTGTCAGTTTCTCTTTCATTCTCGGCACATACAGTTCAGCTCCCAGACAGCTTCCTTCCCGCTCTGGGTCAGTCTCTCCACATATTTAGTCACATCTCTTTTTCCTGTCTTTCCAACTCAAGACTTACAAGTTGACATCATCAGTCTCAACTTACATTTAACCTCTCTCTTTCAGCTTTCACTTCCTCTCTCTCATGCACTCTCATCTGTCTTTGTTGTCATTGGCTGAATCTCGGTCATATTATCCCCTGAGGATTACATCACAGCTTTATCTCAACGCCCCACCAAATTCTACCCAAACCCCATGCCACTGCTATCTCTGTCAAATAACTGCCTACCGCGCGTGTGTGTGTGTGTGTGTGTGTGTGTGTGTGTGTGTGTTTGTGTGTGAAAGAAAATAGATCTAAAGTCTTGATTAGACACTTATTTCTGTACAAAATAAAGGGATGGGCCGTGGCCCTATAGGCAGACGGGCTGTGATTGAAAAAAAAAAATAAAATTCCAACTGTGAAAATCAATATTAGTGATGATTGTCGTTAAAGTCTCTTCAACGGAAAGCACGGAACTGTGTTTAGATTCAATATTCTGTCAAATCATGTAGAAAGAGAAAATGATGCCTAATGCCATGCGGGATATATGATTTAAAAATCTCTCTCAAATGTGTCAGTTTTTAAATAAATGGAGAAGCGTGGAAGCGGAGGCGCATCCTTCACAGACTTCACAGAAGTCTCTTGCATGGGAGTTTCACTTAGCAGTGTGTTCTGATTCCTTTTTCTCTCTCTGTTGGCTTCCTCCTTTCCCCTCTACTTCCCAATTTCTTCGCAGCTTGTCATTTGTTCCCTAATACCACCTTGCTCTCCACGTGGAAGACGCATAATTATAACGATTCCTATAGCTTTTGCTTGCACATCCTTTCAGCTGGTGCAGGCAAAAAAAGAAAAAGCCTCATAACGTCTATGAATGTCGGACACAACTCATGTGTGAGGTGAACGTATGTGTGCTGTCTGTCAAACACGTGCAGACACACACCACACTTGCAACGTGCAACGTGTTGACATGTTCAGAGTTCGTGCTATACCGGGCTTACGAGGGATGGCTAAAAATAAGATGCTAATTGGAAGAGCGTTTGTTTAAACTAACATGATAACATCAGCCAGCTTAACGCGTTGACTAATTATGTTCTAAATTATTTTCTGGAAAATGGAGGAAAAAAAAGGAAAAGACACAAGAGTTTTCTAATTTGAGGACATCATCAATGGTTTATGGCAAGAATACCACAAAACAGTGATGGTGACCTGAGGGGTGTAGCAGATGAATGTATATTTCACTTGATGATACTGCAGTTAGGTGCTATTTTCGTCACATGTCCTGCCACCACAGGAAATGTGACTGATTAGGACTTTATGGGTGATCGGAAAACTAAATCCAAAAATATGCGGGACAGATAAATAAAAGTCAAGCGAGCACCATGCAGTTACCAAGATACATACCTGCCTGACCTAACTGCACAGATGTCTGAGACACTTAACATTGCTGTTTGGCTCCATGTGGACTCTAGATGGTGCTCTTGTCCACAGTAGGACCTTTTGGGATTTGACATCGAGTCAGGGAAGTACAATCTTTGGAAAGGTTAATGCAAAGCATCAGCTTGGGGCCTGCTACTAGTTGAATTCTAAGTGATTCTAAATGTCTTCTAAATGTACAGTATCAGAGTTGTTTTGATTCAAAGTGTAAGCAACTATGCAGCCTCTTTTTCCTACAAATTTCTATTCAGTCTTGTGACAGCAAAACCACCAGACCATGGTAATGCTGGCGCTAGAACAAGTATGCGGCTGTGGAGTGAATGCCAGAAAGATTAATGACAGCACCACTCATGATTTCATCTCCTAATTGGCAGTTGTACAAAGGATCTGAATGAGATCTAAAAATGGCTGTTTTATTACCGGTATTTGTTCATTTCAGCTGCTATGTGATTAATCAGAATCGTGCATGGGAGGAGACCTGTCCAAAATTTTGAAGGTGAAGACACAGTTGATGAATGCAATTGAAAAAAATCAAATGAAAGTAGCTGTGTAGAGGAACATACAGTATTCTGAAGTAGTGAGACCCACCTGAAAAATAATGGGTAATGTTTAAACATGAGGAAAGTAGTGATTCTCAAAGCTGAACTAATCAATATTTTTATATTAACAATGGATTACAGCTCCTCTCACTTTTATCTTTCATAGGGACATTTTTTATCAGATGGCTAAACTAATATGTGCACTTGTTCATTATCTCTTTATTTTCATCTATATGCACATGTGTGCATACGCATATAAAGAGACTGACTCTGCAGAAAGTTTATTTGAACTGAATACGTGTTTGTTGATATCATATAACTAGCCTGAAACTGGACTTATATCAAGATTTTCTCTGATTTTAAACAGATATATTTTCATGGATTTTCTGTGGATGTTACAAGAAAATAAATGTATAAAACAATGCAGATGGAGCGCTACTCTGTTTCAACCAACTATCCGCTGTGAGCCGTTTTCACCCGATACTTGCTGTGTCCTTTCACTTTGTTGATTGGGGCAACACAACTCAGCAGTTTCATGACAGAGCCACGGTGATGCTCAAACTGATCTTTAAATTATGCCAAAAAAACGTATTGTATTATTTTTCATTCAGCTCTTGGTCAACAACAAATAACCTGTCTGAGTTGCTCAGGCTGCTGCTGACAGGATTTTCAGAATACAATTGTGCCTGACATTAACAAACAAATCAGTTGGGCAAGCTTATTTACTTTAAAAATAATGTTCATATCTTAATAACCCATATGCAGTAAAAGCTTGAGTAAGTTCTCGATCCACTCATGGAAGGGAAGGGAGGCATTAAATAAATAAATATTTCTCCACCTAATTTAAAAGGTGATACATGTTTGGATTGATTACAGAACGTTCTTATTAGCTGAGCTCAGCTGTCACTTACACTTCAGTTATTCTTTAAAAAGGACCTGGTGTCTTAATTGGCTTTATTGGGAAGCAAATTTAAATATAACATCAAATGATATTAATTTTGCCCAGTGAAGACATTTTCAATTCTGTGACATTTGAAACTTTTAAACTCTAAATACAGTTTGAATGAAGTTTGAAGTTGAATTTTTCACTCTTTATCATAATAAATAACATTTTGCAGAGAACACACAAACCTGGTGACTCACAGCTGCATAGATCTTACCAGTAACACAGAGAGGAGTTAAAATGGCCAGATTGTTTGAAATGTGTAAAAACATTGGTGGGGACATTGGTAGGGAATTGTCCCTTCTGTCCATACCCAAATCTACACCCATGCAGCAGACACACAAAGTTAGCAGCTAGCTGTTGGAACATTAAGCTAGTAAGGAGCCAGATACTGTATTCCTCTCAGGAGTTGGTGGAGACCAAAAAGTTACATTGAGAAACACAACTCTGGGCTCTGTGACTGATCAGTATTGGCCCCAAACAGCCTGACTGAAGAAGAGCTTCTTGACACAATGTCTTTTTGATTGATCAGCTAGCCTTTGAGCAATGGCACACACAAGCATATCAATAAATGGACTTACAAACATAAATACACAAACATAGATCTGCACAAACATGAGTCTATTTCCTCATCATTATAAAAATCACCAAAGAGCAGCAGACTTCACAATGAAGAAAAAAAAAATTGGACTCACGCCTGTGAGAAATTGCCAAAGGCACCCTTACACTGAGGCGAGGTGATAACAAGATCTGTTGTAAAAGTGACAACAACATCAGAGAATGCTGCCACCTTCCAACGCCACTGCTTCCACCTGCAAATGAGGGAACGAGAGAATTAAAAGAGATTAAGGAATGACAAGCGCTCTCTAAAAAAAGGAACGAGCCGCTCATGGCCTTTTACAGAGTGACTCTGAGCTGTGCTGCGAAACCATTCTGTCACCTTCTGATAAGGACTGAGGGAAGCAGAGGGACAGAGTCAAAGCAAGAAAGAAGGAAGAGAAGGACAGTAATGAAAAGAGAAGAGGTAGGTGTGGGAAAGACATACAAGAAGAGACTGAGGAAAAAGGGAGGAAGTGACTAGGTTGGATGCCAAGCGGTCTTTTACTGTTTTCAAGCACGTAAAAACACTGAGAAGAGAAGCAGTCTGCTGAAACTGTCACCACTGAAATGGACCTCTAACTAGTGTTTGATCAACCTTTCTCTCCTTGATCCACACAACTCCATGTAATCTCTGGTGCCCTCCTTCCTCACCTCCACACACACACCTCCTAAAGCCTCCCAGCACTTTAGACAATAACACACAATTCCTCCACGGTATTAAAAAAACTTCTCTAACCTTTCAGCATTTTTTCCCAACTTATTAATATGCCTGATCGCTAAAAGGCAAGAAGAGAAAATGTCTCATTTAAATTTGGAGCGACGATGAGATGGATGTGGGGTTCCATTAAAGGTAACTCTCTCTTTTCATGATATACACACAAGTACACACTCACACTCGTACGTACACAATTTGGCAGTGTTCCACGTAGCATTGCATGACTCAGTGATTAAAAGGATGGCACTGAATCTCAATCTAAGCACGTTCTTCCCAAACCTGACATTTCAACTCCTTGCTCCTCTCTAATCTTGTGCCTATAATGCAGTGCTAAGTGGCTATAGTCAAATATCTTATGTTTCTTTTCCACTTATTCCCTCTTGCAATACCAGTTTTTGAGCTAACTGCAGTATCTTATTAAGCAGCCATCCCAATATAGCTCTTCTCTAGCCTAAGTCTTGTTCTTATCAATCTTGTACATTTCTGGTCATGTAAATATAGGGGTCTCTTTACTCTACTACAATTAAGATCAATAAAACACTGAATGAAAGAGTTTCTTGTAAAACATCATTCTTGTGTTTTGCTAATACTGTTTCAGGTTGTTTCACTAAGAACTTAAAATCCAGACACTCAATGACTAAAATCTTTCATCCAGTTAAAAGATACAGTTAAAAACAACCAAGGTCTAAAAAGCGAGTCGTAAAAAAAATCATAGAAAAAATAAAAACTGAATAAAAGTTTAAGGGAGATAATCTGGTCTGTAGCCACAATGGCAACACACTCACACTCTCAGAACAGTAGAAATGGGGTTCAAACCTGAAAATTGCCCACTTGGCAACAGCTTTGAGCAGAGGGAAGCTACTCAGCTACACTGCAATTTTTAACTTCTTCCTTTCTGATTCTTACCTTCTAGTGTATTCTTGTACTAGGATCTTAAAAGATCTCAGATGGAGCAATGTACATACATAAACAACATAACTCACAAATGAACATAGAATTGTTAAAAAACAGAACAATCTTTAGATTGTTTTGTGTCATATTGTAAGGAAAACATACAGTTGTTTATGAAATCCAGATTGAGACTGATGTTGGTAAGACTGTGTAAAAGTTGCCTATAAAGCCTAATTGGGAAAATTGTGTAAATTATCTTGTTTTCATGAGACTATAATATATGGTAGACGTTTCTAAAAGGAATCATCTTAACAGCTTATATCTTATATCTCTACCAGCCTATTTTTCCCTAACTTGCTGCCAAACCTATTAGGTTTTCTTGTCATTGTCTTGTTCCCCTTATGTAAAATAATTGCTTATATCAAAACATTTGAAAGAGCACAGCCTGTGTCAAGACACCTCAGACCTTCTTGCCAATGTTCTAAGGAGATCCCTGGATAAATTACTTTCTTTTCTGTGCCTGGGCTGAGATCTCAGTCGATGCTGTGGACAATGGACAGCTTTAATAGCCAGGCCAAACAGCCACAGTATGGCTTTCATCAGCAGCACATATACTTCTCAGGTTCACTAGTGACCTCTTGATAAATGCCAATGCTGGTGAGTGCACTGCATTAGTGCTGCTTGACCTGAAAGCTGTATTCAAGCTACTGACCATGGTATCCTTTCTGACACTATCATCCATTGGGTTGGCATTTGTAGAACAGCTTGTGATTGGTATTTACTGGATATACTTTTTGGGCCCCATTATGCCTAGCGTCATTACGCTTTCTCACACTGACTGGTTAAATATGGTGTGCCACAGGGTGTAGTTCTAGAGCTACTTTTCTTCTCCATTCTTAGTCATCATTCCGTGTTCCTGCTTCTATCTTCAGTGCTGTGAGCTATAACAATTGTAAAAGCTCTATGATCTCATTAGGTTTTCCTCTATACCTGATTGTTCAGTTTGAAAGAAAGACTGAAGACTCTGCTGCTAACAGTTCTGTAACCAAGAATCACATGATATTAATTGAGATGTGAAGAAACTATTTTGAACATCAAACTGAAAAACATGTGTAATTCTATTTCTAACATAGAGGTTAAATTCAGAAATAATAAGTAGCTCTGCCTGGTGAGGAGATGTAATTATAAAGAGCACCACAAACTCTACAATAGCTGTTTGTCAGTTTTTGTTACCTGACCGATTTAATATTGTCTGACTTCACAAGCACTGTTACATCTGGCAAAAACAGTTGCTACGGGTCTGTGCTCTTGAACCTCTCTGAGCCAGTGCAGAGCCTGAGATCCCTCTGCAGAGCCGTCTCAGCTTTTCCACAGTCCTCACTAAGGACTAAATGTGACAAGGTTTTTCCTGCAAGGGTCAACTGAATGTGGATTGTCCTGCCTAAAGACCTAAGCCTGTAAAACATAGCTCTGTTCTTTAAATCTCTTGAAAATTAATTTTTATCGTAATTTTTTTGGCAGAAATATATAATTTAATTGACTAATTATAATCTCATTAATATTTTGATTGTATGTGTTTTGTATGTTCCTCTCCTTTTGTCTTTTGCATACTTGCTGTGAAACACTGTCATTTTGTTTCTTTGCTCATACTCAAACTGGATATAATAGTACTTTCATGATGATATTCATCTTTATTATCATACAGGGAAATCAGCTTACAATATACCTCGGTGAATGCGAAAAACGAATGGCTGCTGCGGCTGAAGACACAACACACACACACACACACACACACACACACACACACACACACACGCACACACAAACACACGCACATGCACACACACATGGGAGGTGGTCAAACCACAATGAACAGCTGTACGGTCTCATGCATTTGAAAACAATAGCCCTGCAGCAAACACCTGCTCTTCTAAAACAGTATTGTTAAAATTATAACATACCTTAAGGCAGTAATTCCAAACGTGGGGGTCAGGACTCCCAGGGGGTCCAAAGATAAATCTGAGTGGTCCCAGTATGATTAAAATCTGTTACATAAAATGGTGTTTTCTCAAAGTTTAGCTTTTCAGGCCTGTAAAACACAACTCCTGTCTGCGCACAGTGTATAACCAGGATATGGGATCACAATTAGACTTCATTTAAAGGCATCAAAACCCAAAAAAGGTTGGGAACCGATGCCATGAACAAATGAAAACAACATGAAAAGACATGGAAAATGAATATGTGAAAAACAACTTGGTTTGTAGAGGCCATATTTATTGCTGGGCTGTAGTATGCAGTGATGCAAACTACAGCTATTTTATTATTTTTATGTCCACGTCTGACATGAATGTACACTCATTTACACACACACACATACTTGTGCTCACACAGAAACATACACATCGACACACACACAGACTTTGGGATGTCAGGTTTGACACACCAGTCTGAATACCAGCTGTCATCACGTTTCTTGTCTTGCTGTCCCAGTCTCTTTTACGCTGTCCTCCACACCCTGTCACTCTTTGTATTCTTTTCATACACCCCCACCCATATTCCTTGTATCTGCCACTTTCTCTCACCTCTCAGAGTGTGAGGCAGGATCTGACATTCTTTTAGTGTGTTGTTTGTTGACATCGCTATCATCCTAGTTGTGTAAATGTCACACCCACACATTCGTCAACAAGGTTTGCCCTGTTGTCAAGCTGAAAAAGTTTCTACATACTGATTTTCAGCTGCCACAGCTACATCCACTGAACTGCGATAATTCACTATTTACTATTGTCTTGATGATATGAAATTGGAATTACATCTTCATTTACAGAGTTCAGCATGTACAGGAAATTGTATTCATTGACAATGAGTCAGAAAAAAAGGCATGTTGTAGGCCCTGTCACAAATGCTTAACACTTAACCCGAAGAGCATGAAGAACATACAGAACATGCTTGCAAAAGACTAAGCGACAGGCAGAAAGTGGCCATATGTGAGAACCCAGCAGCACAACAGAACAACAGTAAGTCCTTTGTCCTGTTTAAAAGATAAAATTCACCCTTATTTTTCATAGAGCACAGAGTCTGGACAAGCAGATACCGTATCATCCATACCATCCACTGCTCCACTGCACAAAAGCTATGAGGTGTGATAGTTTATTTTGCCTTTTCACCCCAAGAGTTGGATCCAATGAACATCTTCATTAACTGCACTGGAGACATCAATTTATGGACTGCAAAAAAAGTTTACTGCTCAATAGATATAAAACAAAATTGATGATCCCTAAACTGAAATCCCACAGGTAAAAATCACAAGGCCCCTTGTTCTTAATGTTTAACGATGAGCTAAAAGAAATGTAAGGTCATCCCAAACCTCAGTTGCAATTCCATACCTCATGTTGACAGAGTCATCAGATTCACTTATATCATCCGAGTAAGTATTACTGGGCAGTGGTGCTTTATCTCTTAGGTTGATGCAGAACGTAGTATGTGTTTCATTACGAGAGCAGGAACGCTCTGTTTGCTTGTTCTCTCATACAGTAGATATGTAACTGATCCAAAATTCCACATTTATCCCGCAGCATGGCTTTTCACAAGGCTGAGGAAAACAGATTATATTATATCAAATCTAAGGCATTGCATTATCTCTCAGTCAGCTCAAGAGTCAGTTCATTACTTTAGCTGGATATCCCATAAAATAATGTAAATGTGTATTCCTGTTTAGTATGAACCAAACAGATGCATTCAAGTGATAATTCAGGTTATTTGATATGGGGTTCTGTGAAGTAGTTATCTATAGTCACTGTATTACCTTCAGTAGATTTGGATCAGCGCGCTCCAATTTTGGAGAAGCAGTCGGGAGCACCGGCACAGAAGCTGAGCAATGTGCTGATGTGGACAGAGTCATCTGCAAAAATATCTTTTAGCCACTTTAACAAAATGCCCACAGAAAAGAGCCTATATCAGTTGGAGTGAACGCTTTATGTTGAAAATATTCAACACTTTAGTTTCCCTCTTCATTAACTTTTTTACAATATGACATATCAAGCTTCCAAACCCACATATTTGCATTGGACGAGCAAATGCCACTTCGTGGTGTGTTTACTGCCTCAGAAGAAAAAAGTGAAAATTGTGTTTGGTGGACTAGGGGCTTTAAAGGTTCAGTATGCTTCAAATGAACTAGTTTGTAAGAAGTGTCAGCCAAACAGGACTAAAGGCAAATGTGTTTATATCTGTTCCAAATGCCCACACTCAAAAACGTGAAGCCTAAAATACAGTGACTCATACAAGTGGAGTTACAGCACATTTTTAACACTTTCATATTAAGTATTAATAGTGTTGCCCTCAGTTGCACACATAAAAGTTCTTTAGAAGAATGAAAAGTGAACGCTTTTGTCTTTCGTTTTTATGTGTATTTTGTTTGTATGTGCCTAATGTTCAAGTCCACAAAGTTCAAATTCAGGATAGTTTCTCATATGCGCATATCTGGCAAATTAATGAATTGGATTTTTGGTTTAAAAAATGCAGGATTTACACCAATTTCCAACTTTGGAAACATGAGGGGAAGGTGAAAGAAGGGGGTGAAACATTGTTCATAGTCTGTGTTACCTGGAGTTTTCTGGCTCTTGTGTGGGTTTGATCACAGTCCAAAATAAGCAAATTAAGTGGGCTGGAGCATCTATTTATCTACTGAGCGTGTTTATGTATTTGGTTTTAAAAATCCAATAAATATGTGCATAATAAATGCTGAGATTCATGTCTGATTAAGCTGACGCCTGTTTGTGATACCTGAACAGGAATAAACTGGGATTGAGAACTATAACCACACATTGGTTAAAGACACATTTTAACCCAGAATTACACTTGGATCTTAAAATTTAGTTAACATTTGCACTTATTATGCTCTCACACAATGCTTGCTGGGATAGGCCCCAGAGTGTACGAGTCACAACCCAGACCAGGGTAAGTGGATGTTGAAAATGGACGGATATATGGATGGGGGTCATATTAGTGCATGTTTTCTCTTTAACTGTTTATATATTTAATCAGACTCACATAAACTCACATATAAATTTAACTTGACTTGCTGACGCATTAAACATCCTCTTTTACCCAGTGATATACAGTATGCCTGTGATCTCCCACATTCACTATAATGTTTATAATGTTTATTTTCTCAGTTAGTTTTCACTGTAAATAACTTTTCCCAAAAACTGATTCATTTATCGATCTCTCATTTGCTCAGTGAGTCAGTCAGTGACTCAGCTTCCGACTCACCTCTTCTCCAGTCCCTGTCTACCTCTCTCAGTGACTCTGTTGCTTCTCTTTTTCTCACTCCAAAGAGATCAGTGAGGACAAACATGATCTCCCAAATTGATCATACAGCAGTCTGAATATCACTGCATTTATGCTGCACTGCTATGGACAAGCAGAGAAGCAGAGCAGTGCAGCAGAAGAGTGGAGATGGTGGAAATGTATCTGCGTGGTGATTAAGTACACAGTGAGGGGGACTGATTCTCTAAAGGTGAAGATGTGTGTATGTGTGCATATATTTCATGTTTCAGTCATTTTTGTTTTGTGAGGAGAGTGTACTTGGGTATCTTAGTTTGATATTAGGTGTGCATGTTCTTGCACTGTGACATTGCATTAGTGGGAGTTTTTAGAAGTGAATGTTAATTTGGGTCAGAACCCTTCTAGGCAATTAAGGGTTGTGTACACAGGAGAAAAGTGCAAATGAAATAGCACAAATAACACACATATACACACAAATATGAATAGCCTGCACGTGTGTATAAACCAGGATACACACACACACACACACACACACACACACACACACACACACACACACACGCCCTGAGGAGAACTCGGGGGATGCAAAACCTTTCACATCTCAGCAAGAGCATGTCTCTGTTTATGTATCGATGAACACACTAGGCCACGCGCACCATGCTGCTTGTCTTGCTACCAACATGGAAACACACATGAATACACACATGCTCATGTACTCACAAAACCATGACTCTGACAGTAACCACACTGTTATATAACTGCAGGAAATTATGTCTGTCTGCGATTGTGTATGTGTGTCACAGGTTCTTTGATAAGGTAAGCTTATGTTGACAATTGAGTGTTTGCTAAGGCCCACCTCGCTTAGTTCATGTTCCTACACTTGTCAAACTTGCCAGTTGTTGCATGACACATGCAATTTACAATAACAGTGGCAGATTTACCACTCAATATTTGCAGGAATTAAAAAAAAAAAACTGGGTAGACAAAAACACACTTTAAATTTCTAGCTGGTGAATTTCTAACAGATGACAGATTTTATCAAGTGTAGCTACCGAGCAAATGAAGCTTAAAAAATCTGTCTCCCTTCGGCCATGAGTCCCCCCTTCCTTCTTGCTCTCAGTAAGGTGTTACAAAGCCTGTGAAAGTGGCCACTCATCACACAATGAGAAGCACAACTGGGTAAAGTTACCCTGTGTACACAAGAGCCAACCAAAAACCATCCAGCCACTAGCATTGGCCCTGCTGCTGGCATTAAGCCGACTAGTGATAGGAACATTTGCCAAACAAAGTTTAGTTTCAGTTATAGCAAGTTAGCTACCATTATCATGCCTGCTGTAGCCGGTCACTAATGAAAACAGACATGTAAGCTGGAGTCCTTTTGCAGCTTGTCGGGTTTGCCATCTCGGAAAAACCAGACCAATATTGGCTCTGGCCCACAGTTGGATTGGGGAATAAATTCAGCCTTGGACTTATCCACTGGGACCGGTCCACGTGAATGACAGACACATGGAGAGGGCTGGTAAAAACACTGACGGAGCCAGTAAAGACTTTAAAAACGTAATGGATGTTCTGACAATCCACCAGCTGACTGGGATTTGAGTAGTCCCCATGGCCAGTCCGTCTGCGCTCTGGTCTGATCTCTTTCTTTGTCCGAGGCCTTTTTTTGACAAAAAAATGTGGTTTCTTCAGTGGAGGAAATTCTGGATGTTTGCCTTCCCCTGAACGCTGCGTACTGCCTTGTGTCATCAAGCATGAAAATAGGATGTGATGATGTCAGTTGTTTACAGTGCTTCCACAACAGTTTTCAACTACGGCCTCAATTTTACACATCAAACATACGTGGTCCAGCCATATACTAGGATTTGACCGGGTTTTGATTTTGCGAAAGCCGAAAAAAGACACCATGCTTCAATCTCTTATATGAATTTATGAGCCAGCCATGCCTATAGTTACAGTCGCTAAGCAATGATTGGACAATCACTGTTTGGGGAGGGGTTTAGCTAAGAGTCAGTTGCACGGCAAATGCAAACAAAACTTAACCAAGTGAACCAGCAGGTGAGTGAGAGAGCGAGGGAGCAATGCAGTAAATGAATGAGTCAGACTCAGAAAGTAAACAGGTAAATGAGTGAGTGAGCGAGCGGCTGACTAATCAAGTGAGTGAATGAGCAGGTAAGTGACTATGTGTCTGACTGATTAAGTCACCAAGCACTCCAGCCTAGAAAGCAGTTGAGGCATTTTATATGTTAATGTGAAAGAGAGGAAAGTTAGCAAAGAATGTGGTGTGAAACGAAATGAGAGGGCAAGCAGCAGTGACAAAAGGTGGGAGCCTGGCGGAAGAGGACGGAGGGAGGGATGGATGGATGGATGGATGGATGGAGAGAGTGGGGGAGTCGATATATGTGGGGGAGCAGAGAAAGGAGGGAGAATCACTGGAGTGTGTAGGAGGGATGGAGAGAAGGAGTGAGGGTGGCTCTGGAAGCTGGTGGTAATCAGAGGGCAGTGATGGGTGGTCAAGCTGTGCATATATGTGAGTGTGTGTATGTGTGTGAGCCCCACTGTGTTCAACACACTGTGACAGACCGACACCGAGTTGGCCCTCAGAGTGTGTCTTACTGTGCACAGCTGTGTGTGTAAGTTGTATTTTAAGGTGGCTGAATGGATCCTCAGACCCTTTTTCTTCTCTCCTGCTGCTTTGGTTGCTGCCTCTCCCACTTCTGTTCTGCTCGTGAGCAAAGAGGTATAAAGTTTGAATCATAACCTCACATTTTTAAGAGGTTGTATTACTTTATCAAATAACAACCTGTAAACACACATGAGTGCAAACTTCCCTCCCGCCTCGTTTATAATTTAATACAGCTGAGTAATGACAGTGATAATGTGTTACTGCCACCCAGTCAGATGCATGCTTTTCTTTCCAAATTACAAATTTGAACGAGTGTTACATATCTAACTACAGTTATGTGATTGGATGATCAGGACAGTTTGTAACACCTAGAATAAGGTTTAAGTTTTTTTCCAGACATCTTAAAATATTACCTTCCAGGAATATATCACAATTTTCTTCAGATTGCCACGATTTTTGAGTCACAAAATTATGTTCATTAAAATTTTGTCATGTTATTCATTCATATTTGTTAGATAATGTTGCAATATTTTTTGTAGGTCTAGTTTAAGTGCACAATAACTTTGAGGAGATTCTCAGTTTTACATTGATTATATGGGAGTCTGAACATCTTTATGTTGCAGCAGGGGCCAGAAAGGAATATCCATCACATGCAGACATTTTGGCATGTTACATTAATGAACATTTACATGTGCTGTTAAAGTGATCTTCTGCACTGAATGCTTCATCAATGTCTGATTCTCAAATGCCACTTTGCAGTCAGCGATACTGCTATGATTTAAGATAGATCTGATTAAGTCATACATTTTCTGCATAGTTAAACTTTACATTTACAATTTTTGCACTCAACTTTATTATTTATATTATAGCATGAAAAGTAATTAGAAGAAACTCTAACAGCTCCCGGAAAATACTGCATTTGAATCTCCTATTCAAACCTAACCTGCATTTCTGTGGTGGCCAGGGAAGAATGGCATGGCAAAGTCAGGTCAGTATTTTAGAGCAGAACTGTTCTCTGGAAAAAAGGAAAATAAATGCTAAATAAATAATTTGCAATGAAAAATCGGAACAAGAATCACAGTACAGCTGTGTTATTCTTGCCATATTATGCTTGAAAAGATTTGTGATGTATCTCACCATAGTGTCTCTCAACAGAACAGAACTCTCGCTGTCCTCTCTTTTGACTTTGACTGTAGCTAAGAGCACATCCCAGTATCTGTCCTGCTCTCTAAACTGCTTACTGTGCATTTCTGGGTGATAAAATGGAAGAGTCCCTTGAATTTTAATTAATCTGTGTTTGTCTTTGTGTCCATACTTTTGTGTGTAGGTTGTATATATTTGTGTGCACGCAAACATACAGTATATGTACTGTAACTGCTCTCAAATCCCATGATGAAGACTTTGTGGTGATTTGGCATACTTTTAAAAGCCTAAATCTGCCATTTTGTTTGTTTTAGGCCATTTTGAAATGAATATGTAGACTTGACTTCCAGACTGCTATTGGTTTTCATTTACAGTAAGAAACTTATCTTGACACTAAAATTGTGCATATGATAGTGGATACAGACAGTTCACAATACGTGCATTTTTTGTCAAAGTTACATATCAATTGCATAGGGATACAGTTAAAAGCATGGATTGATTTGATTCTTCTCATGTGTTTAAGAACCTTAGAACTGAAAGTTACCTACTGCAATCAATGAATAACCAATAGCTGAAAGAAATGTGGAAAAAAACATTTAGAAAATGTTTGACAGTACTGTAAAATCTATGTGATTTGAGCCTACATGGGCTCATTTATGTGTTGTATTTTCATTTCCACACTCATTAAAAAGATCCCATTTTTATAAACATACAAAACTGTTAACGATTAACCAAAGCTTTCTGTGTCTCTCTGTGTTTTTTCTTGTCAGCTCACTGTCTTCTGACTGGCTGAGCTTTGAGATCACCTCTCTGTGATCATGGTACTTACTATTGTGTGTGGGCGAGTGAGGGAGGGATGGAGACAAGAGAAAGATAGAAAATTTTCTTATCTGAGTCGTTCCCTTCTTTTTTTTTGCCACCGCTCTGCTTTGATTTCTCCCGCTCTTTCTTTTCCCCTGTCTACTTCCATTTCTTCTTTCTCTCAAACCCTCCACAGATACAAAAGTACACACACGAACAACTTCACAGTAACTCATACTGTGTGTGTACACAAACTAGTGTCCCAGTAGGATGGGACACTGAGACAAAGACACACACCAATACAGCCCAGTGTGAGCCCAGTCATGGATCACTGGTAATCCCTACAGTGGATCAGTGCCCCCGTGTGCGTGTGTGTTTGTGTAGACACACTTGTGTGCGTGTATGTGTGTGTTCACTTGCTGAACTTTTCAGTTGCAATGACAACATATGTGAGCACGCACACACGCACACACACACACACACACACACACACACACACTCACCTCTTTCAGGCTCTCTTTCCTACTATTTCTCTCTCTCTTTCTCAAACACACACACACACACACACACACACACACACTCACCTCTTTCAGGCTCTCTTTCCTACTATTTCTCTCTCTCTTTCTCAAACACACACACACACACACACAGACGCACACACACAAACACACACAGCTCTACTTCTCCCACACTTGAATGCAATAAGTATGAGTATCATCCACCTCCCTTGTTGACATTTTCTATTAGTTTAAATGCCAACATAAACATCACTATTCCTTTTTATAGACACATTCTCACACACAAAACACACACACAAAAGACACACACACACACACACACACACACGTACAGACAAACCATCACTCTTCTACTTTACATTCAAATCTTACCTTGGCTGTGCTTGTGATGAAATTCCTTGTCTCCGAGGAGAGCAGATGCTATTGTTTCCTCCCTTTGGCTGCCATGAACAGAATGAGACTTGAGATCCCCATTCTGGTTCAACTGCCTCACAGTTGCACTGCATCTATGAGCACCGACATGTAGTGGGATGAAACTACGGGGTAATATATGGTTGCCATTACCCCGAGGCCTGCCAGCTTAACCTCTCTCATAGATCTCCCAGGAGAATCTCCTCTATGTAGTGTTCAGAGTTAAAGCTTGTTCTCTCTGAGTTGACTTTTGTGGGCACAGCCGTATGACCGGCTCCCCGCTCTTATATTCCAGCCTTATTCACATATGTATGAGTGTGTGGAAGTTATCAGTCCAGTGTTATGAGTAAAACAATCATTTTTCCTCCCCCAGAATCATGCATGTGTTGTAGTGTCGACACTGGCCAACAGGTGGCACTGCAACTCTTTGTTTTCCCTGCGTGAGGGAGCTGTCTGTGGTGCTGAATGCAAATCTCCCTGATCTGCTGTTGCAAAGGGAGAGAAGGAGAGAAGAGACGAGACAATGTATGAGATTGAGGGAATGTAAACAAGAAGAAAAGGATGAGAGGGAAATAAGTAAAGGAGGGTAGGACAGGAAAGAAGGAATGAGGGGAGACGGACAATTTAGGAGAGGGAGAAATTAATGGCTGAAGATGAAAGAAAGAAATGATAGGAGTGGGAGGCACTAAGAAAGAGTAAAGAAAGAGTTTTAAAAAAAAAGAAAAAGAATGATCAGAATACAAAGAGAGTGAAGGAGAAAATGCATAAATGAAGGCATGAATAAAAAGAAATTGCAGAGGTAAGACAAGATCTGAATGGAAAAGAGCAATAAATCAGACAGAACACAAAGGAGAGAAGAAAATAGGAGGGAGAGAGGTAACGTGAAAGGGAGGGGTTATACCATGCTTGCCATTTCAATACAACAGAAGATGGGTTAAACAGAAAACAGGTTTACCCTGTAAGCATTTAACAAGGGCTTTATGGCTTGAATGAAAAAGAGTAGCGGACACTGAGGGAGGATGACCAAATGGATAGAAAGATATGGGGAGAAAGGATGGAAATGAAAGAGAAAGAAAATGATGAGAAGACGGAAAAAGAGCTGATTATGATGCTGATGATAATGAGGTGAGAAAGAATTCAACAATGGATGAGATGAATGAGAGAAAAACAGAATGACGGGAAAGTTGAAAAAAAAAGAAAAACAGAAAGAAAAATGGAAAAAGACATTCTGCCTGAATGCCGTACAGGCTGGGAAAGCATGTGCGTGTATGTTTTTGTGTGTGTGTGTGTTTGTGTATTTGTGTGCGTGCATCAAAATGCTCAGTTGCTGGTGTGTATTTCCGTCTTTGTTAGTGTCTACTACAGTGACAAGAGTGTTTCTGTCCGCATGAGGGGGAAGAGCAGAGAAACAGACGTCAACAGATTGAGCTGAGAGGGGTGGAAGACATTAAGTGTGTCGTGTCCGTCTGTGTGAAAATGTGTGTGTGTGTGTGTGTGTGGGTGTGTGTGTGAGTGTGGGTGTGTGTGTGTGAGTGTGGGTGTGTGTGTGTGAGTGTGCTGATGATCCATGTGTGTGCGTGCGCTGATGATCTCTGATGCAGTGGCAGCAGCAGTACAGTATGCATGACACAGATAGCAGGATTTATGCTCTCCACAAGGCTACAGATGGTGACAAGGGAAGCCTCTGCTTCCCTCCATTCCCCCTGTGCGGCTCTCTTTCTCTGTCTGCCCCCACCCAATCTCCTGCTCTCCAACCCTGTCCTCCGGCCCGTCTGTGTATATTTACTTTGCTTTGTCATACTCTGACAATGATCCACTAATGGGATTGTCAAAGTCAAAAGTCTCTATCATCTATGGCCTCTCTGTCTCTATAGACTATTCAACTGTGGAAAAAGGGTTTACTCACCATGGTTGACCCTTAGCAGAGCAGTGATGGTTCTCAGAGTTTATCAAGCTCTGTTAGGGGTTCATGAGGTGACCTCGGAGGATCTGTGGAAGGGACAAAAAACTTCTCATACATTCATACTGTATATTTCTCTATTTTTAACTGCTGTGGGAAACCCTAACCCTAACCCATCAGGTAAAATAACCTGTAAAGGTTAAATCTAAATTACATTATAGCTAATGGCTCACTTGATTTTTAGGGAAAGGACAGATAGTCATTGTAATATACCCACACCAGTGCCGATACCTGCGAGTACCAATGTCTTATGGTGGAAAATAAGTAAGTGGGCAAATCATTTCTAGCGTTACTTGTGAGTTCAGTGTGTACTGTGTACATCATCAAGAGTATGAGAGTTTGACAGAGAGCCTTCAGGTTTGGGATGAGCTGATAGAGACATTTCTGTACCTCTGTCAATATTGTTAGAGGCAAAAAGTTTCAGCAAAGGTTGAAAACTGCAGTGCATACCATTCAGCATTCACCCCTTTCACACAGGGCCATGAGTCCATTCTGCCAAAAAAAGGAAGATAGATTTTGGAAGTTACTGGGAGCCCATCTGTGTTCACCCAGACTGCAGAGTTTAGTGAAACCTGTCCCTTTTCCAGGGCACCTTTTCACCAGCATCAGCTCCTGTGGAGGTGAGGAAACCAGAGCTTTTCCATAGAGCATGGAAGTTATGACACACCTTAAAGGCATACTGAACATCAGTGCAAATTTTGATGTTTTGTCTCGCCTATAAAGCGTGGGTTAGAGCAAAGAGCACAGCTGCCTGAGCAGAGAAGTGAACAGGAAGTCTGCCACGTTCAGCTTCACAATGCTCAGAATATATAACATATGAAACACAAGGTGGGTCAATGGAAGGCTTCATCATGATGGAACCATCCACATAAGACACAAAGTCAAGGTAAAAACGTGTGTCAAATAGAGTCTAACAACCTCCAGACAGCTGTGGGAAGTAAAGGTGAAAGGTTTAGGACAGTACAGTGCTGCTACAGTGTAGCAGTCTAACTGGAGTGAGATGAGCCATTAAAATGGACGCCCTTGAATTGTACAGTCTTGCCAGATTTGTTCATGCACGACTATCAGTGGGTATTATTTTCTTATTTAAGAGAAGGAGAGTTAGACTCCATTAGAGTTAATAATGTTTTGCTTTTTGATTTAAATACTGTTTTGCTCCTGTCATGATACAACATATGTGTAGGTAGATTACTGTTTATTTATTGGAAAATAATACACAACTAGGAGTAACACAATAATCACAGTAAGTTAAATAAAAGACAAAATGTATTATTTCATGAGTTACCACTGTAATATAGCCTGTGGGTGTATGGTTAACCTTATGGCCCAAAATGTGTAAACTTTTACCTGCCAACGTATTTCAAGGTAATCTCCTGGCACCCTCCCATTTTGTTGTTTCTCCCGGGAAACTCAATTTCAACCCATCTGTTACCACAACCTGGCAACCCACAACCTGATTCAAGTGTTGTGCGCAGCTGCTCTCTGCGCAGGCATGTCATTTGAGCAGCAGAATCAATTTTCATAAAAGTTGAACTAAAATGGAAAAACATTCCTTATTTTAAAACCTAAATGTTGGCAGGAATATAACTTTCAAACTTGGTATGTTCAGATGTCTACACTTGTGATCGGTCTGAACCGGCAGTATTTGGTGTTGTAGGGGCTGGAGATTCCTCACGACCGACTTTAGGGTGGTTTCCTATCTAACCACCAGCCGTTTGCTTATCTGATCTGCGTTTCTCCGTGTGTCTAGGCTGTCTGGGGCCGATCGTGTTGTCTGCCTGTCTTTTGATTTGAAGATCTTAATGTGGACTGACTCTTTTTTTCTATCTCCTCTGTTTACTGTCTACAGATATGAAGAGTACATCCATATCAAAATGTCTTTTGACTGCGACTAGGCTCCAATCTCCCAGTTCATCGAATCAAGGACTGCGCCACTCTACAAATGCAACCACCCCCAGCAGAAAGCCATTACATACTCAGTACCGTCAGACCTTGATATAAATTAAAACATGCCATTGTGCATCATTGAGTATCAAAGCTTTCATCACTTTTTGTCAATAGTGGACAACAAGTACACTCCAGTGAGATGAAGAACAATTATCTCAGCTGGAAAGTCTGGTGGCAGATAGGCAAATGAAGCTGGAAAATGAACTAGCAATTGCAGATAATGTGTCAGATACTGTAGACATACGGTCAGACTGCAGGAAGAGAGGCTTTCTTGGAATCACAGCATACTGGATCAATGTCAAAGATGACAATCTTCAGTTGAAATCCCAGTTGCTTGCCTGCAACCATTTCAAAGGCTCCTATATAATAAGAATTTGTGAAGGGTTTGAGCAAACATATGAAGGATACCAAATCAAGAAAAAGGTCGACCACATCATCTGTGACAATGCCAAAATCATGTAGAAAGTGTTCACTACGTGTTTTCCAGGACAGGGACATGAAGAAGATGACCTTGATGATTCTCACCTTTGGAATAACCTGACAGTGCAAGAGCGAGAGAAAATTCTTTGAGTGCAAAAACCCAGACGAGACTTCAATGTCTTGCACACACTTTTCAATTGGTTATAGGAGTTGGCCTTAAAGAGGCTAAATTAGTCAGTGCAGCTCACGCAAAAGTTTCCAGGTTGAGCTTCTTGATTAACTCAAGAACCTCTTTCAGGGAGAAATCTGTGACAGAGTTTGGACTGATTGGAATCCCTGCGTTTGTTACCACATGCTGGAATTCCACAGAGAGGCATCTGAAGTCAGTGACCAGATTAAGGAATTAGTGGGTGTCCTTCAGCCACAGATCTCGCACAAGGAGACAAAATTGTGACCATAGGTGCTGTGTTCCCCTGTATCAATTCTCTCAATCACCACCTGGAAAATCAAAGTGAGAAAGTCCACTACTTGGGTGGTTTGATGTGTAGCCTGCAAGGATCACTCCAAAGAAGATTCAGAGGGATCTGTTGATGGAGCAACTTTACCCCTCTTTGACCCACAATACCTACAAGCTGTGCTGCTGGGTCCTTCATTTGAACCATGAAGTTTTGGCCACTCAGAAAATCAAGGGGGCTATGTCTGTGATGATGTCTGTGAAAATTACATGTGTTTTATTTTTTTTTTTTTTACTAGTGATCTGACTTTGTCAGATCAAAGTAGAAATACTCTTAAATCTGTTGCTTATGATAACCCAGTTATGTGTTATGACTGTTGGTATGCAATATCCAACACCTGATTGCATTTTGTGACTACTCTTTGTTTATCAGACTTGATTCTCTTAGAGGAGTGCAAGACGACTCCAGCCACTGATGAGCAGGACCAAATGACAGTGCCAGAGTCATTCTGGGCTGTTCTCAGCATACTATAAAAAAAAAGAAAAAAAAATGGAGAGAATCAAGTTCCCATCCCCAAATTCAGCTGAACCATTATTTGGACATTTGTGATTAACAGAGCTGCCTCCAGGTTTGGGCCATGAACAGACACACCCTCCCCTCTTTGTTGAAGGTGGCAGTAAGACTTATGGCAGTCCCTGCATCAAGTGCACCTGTTGAATGTGTGTTCTCCCAGGGTGGGGTGATAATGTGACCCCATCGCTCACATTTGAATGACAAAGTGCTATCAAACTTAGGTTTTCGCAAATGTAATGCGTGTAAGTGGCTGTTCTACTAATGTTTCTAGGCAGCTAGGAAGATTGCTACCAGCTTGCTGTTTGTGTATAGTTGTCTATAGATGTACGACGTATGATGTGTTTGGTTCGCAAATATCCACACTAGCTAGCATCTTTGCCACAAGGTTAAAGGTGTATTCATGTCATGAGAGTCATTTAGTGGTGTGATGTCAGTACTGTTTACAGTTTGGGCTATATAATTTTATTTATTTTGTATTTATTTTTAGAAACTTGCTTTGATTTTACACACTGCTCAGTTGTATTAGGCTTTGATGCAATACTTTTTGCGCAGAAACATTTAAGCAGGAAAACACTGTCAGAGAAAAACCTTAGACATGTGCGTTAAAATGGCGAGGACAAATGGTGTGACCCTGCTGAAGAGCCAGGGCAGGGAGTTAACAGTAACAGTACAGTCAATTTTTCATCTTCTACTTCTGTTTTCACTTTAGAGCTGTTTAGAGCTAAGGGCTAGCTGATAATTTCAGAGCCCGACTCTACTGTTGTTCATTTAGGAGGATTGGGAGGTTTCATAATGTGTGAGCAGGCTGCAAACAGGTTTTCTTAATTGAAAATAAAAGTAGAAATAAAAGTTCACTTTAACTTTAAATGGAAATTGGGGTCAGCAGAATTTAGTATGACTAGATTTGCAACTTGCTTGTTTCTCACCATAGTAACTTGGGACATGAAAGTTCAGACTTGAGACCTGCTTGTGACTCACACATGTGTGACTTACTCCCATCTCTGCTCAACAGACATTTATTTAAATGAAACTCTTTAAGACTGACACTGCGAGCCAATAAAGATAATTCACATTTTTTGTTTTCAAACATTTTTCTGTGTTTTAGTGTCAATTAAGTGTTAATTGGGATTGTGTGCTGGGTGTTTCTTTGTACACTAACATTGTTAATTAATTAATTAATTAATTAATTTAAGTATACAGATTTTTGTTCTGTCTCAGAAACAAGGAGATGCTGTTATTTGCTTATGTTGAATGCTGTTAAACGTTTTACCTGTGGACATATATATAGTTGGTACAATTACAATAAGTATACTACAGCGCAGACAGAGTGCAGATTAACCAAACAAACAGAGACATTGACCATTAGTGTTAAATAAATGTTCATTTAAGTTCAGCAGTCTTATTTCTTTTTATTATTAAATTGTTGTATTTTAGCAGATGAAAACAAAACAAAACTTGGCCAATCCACAAAAAATCCATATCGTTAGACCACAAATCTAGACCCGGTATAGGCAGCATAATATACAGTAATGAAGTTGTATTTAACACAGGCTTTTCTCTAGCAAGACTCAGTAGACTTGGGTTTCAATGATGTCACCAATGAATTCAGACAACCTTCACTTGACATTTTGCTGACTTCCATTCAGCCGAACTATATAGTTTTTAGTAACTCATCTCTATGTCCATGAATTGAAAATTGCATGTACACATACAAAGTACAAAGATTGTATCTTCTTCAGCTGCACCACTTGAGCAGCTCAGTCAGGGATGACTACTGTATGTTGACTTGCTTGGTTTTGATTGCTTACTCTCTATTCTTGTGTTTCAGCACTGAGCACACCGCCACCAGGATTGAGGGCCAACTGATGATCAGTAAAACGCAATAATTATTTCATGTCAAACAGTTTGAAGCCTTACTATAAGATCAGTGTTCCAACAGCTCCCTTAAGGTCTTGGTATGTCTCAAATGAACAAGGTTGTACAATGTGTTGTCCCACCACTGCTGTTACCCCTGTGTCTCTCTAAGAATTGTGTGTCTAATGCATGTTTGTCATCACAATGCATTGAATTATACAAATGGGGATAATGGCACATGCTTTCTGACACTCTCTTCTCCTGGTCTTGGGACTCATTTGTCATACGCATGAAAAGTAAGAGAAGTAGCTCTGTTACAAATGAAAAAAAAGAGAGCTTGAGACAGAAGTTCAGCCCCTAAGCATTTTCACTCCTTCGCACTCCTGGCCAGTAGCTGCATGAAGTGTGCATGATTGTCTCATTATCTGTATTGGGAAAGTTTTGGACACTGCTCTTCCATGACTCCACTGTTGATAAAAAGGGTTTCAGACACTGTTAGATGATCCAAGAAACATTTTGTCTGAAGCACACTGTGGCCTCTGTACCTGACCACTCTCCGCCTTTCCTTGATTGTTCCCTTTTCACACTGGTGGAGAACAAAGATGACTCCATGCAGGTTGGTAAGACCAAAGAAAGCATTTCTTGGCTTACTCCTCTGCAGCATTGTGGTGTAACTCCAGAGAGAGTATTCTGCTCCTGTTGGTGGTGGGGAAGGACTTTTCGGGTGTTGTGAAGTTTGCTGTTGAATACCAAGCTGTTGCCTCCTAACCTTTCTCTTTAAGCCTGTTTCTTATAGGCTGTTGACCAGCTGTAGTGACATACAACGTCTTCATGGCCTGGAGACGAATTCTGAGTGTGTGAACCTGGTGAGAACCTCTCTGCATCAATGCTTCTCTTTATGCCTTTGCAGATTTCTCCAGATTTCTCTGTGGAGGGGAAACCAGTGCTCAGTACCAAAGGCATACCCCCACTTCATAAAGAAATAGTAGAAATATTAATTTTTCCTTTCCTTTGATGAAGTTGCTGAACTGCTGTCCACAATCTCCATGGAATACAACTGTCTATCTATATCCGAAGATTTCAACATTCCTATTAACAACCGCAAAGATGACAATGCCAAAGATTTTAACAACTTACTTGACAACTTTGAACTGACTCAACATGTCTCCGGGCCCACCCACAACTGAGGCCATACCTTAGATTTATTTATCAAAAACAGCCTCAAGTCATCTTTTGTTATCGCTCAGACAGAGCAACAATATTGATGTTGCTCTGTCTGATCATCTTTGCATTTTCCTTGAAATGTCTATTACTCCTGACACATATTAGATCAGAAACTGTTAAAAAAAATATATCAATGAGAATACTGGTACACTGTTTATGCAGGCTTTTTTCCCTGTCACCAGCTTTTGTCTCAGCCTTTGTTAGATAATTCCAATTCTGCAATTGTGAATGTTATTAATGTCCTTGCATCTGTCTGAGTGGAATTAACTTTTGGTAAACAAAAAGCATCATGTAGAAATGCTACATCCAGAAAAAATCCATGAATCCAGAAAAAAAGGTGCTGAAAATCTGAGTGGAAATTATGAAAAACTAAGTCTTACATTCACTATGACATTGACAATCTACAGAGGGAGACTTGACTCCTATAATCTGGAATTGAAAAGTGCCAGACAATCTTTCTTCTCGGACATCATCAACAAAAACATTAATAATGCACACACTTCATTTGCCACAGTTGATAGGCTAACCAACCCCCCAGCACAAATAGCCCCAGAACTCTTTTCAACTGATAAATTGAATGAGTTTGCTTTCTTTAGGGATAAAATTAAAAACATTAGACAAACTATCAGTAGTTTTATATTAAACACCACTACTCCCACATAAAAGCAACTTGATAAACATGACCCTGTTCAATGTCATTGACTAAAAAACTCTGGAAGAAACTTTGCAAAATCTTATGCCATCCACATGCTGCTTTGACACTTCCAACGTACTTTCTCAAAAATATTTATGGCTGCTTGGCAACAGATTTACTGCAAATAGTTAACAGCTCCCTCCTATAAGGTATTTCCCCAAAAGCCATAAAAACTGTAGTTATTAAGCCTCTACTAACAAGAGTAGCCTGGATACCCCTGTAATTACAAGTATTGATCCATAGCAAATTTACTCTTTATAAGTAAAATAATTGAAAAACTCAACCAACATCTTAACAACTTTTTAACTTGAAATGGTCTTTTAAACAAATTCCCTATTAAGGTCTTACATGTCATCACTGTCATGACTCTGGCAAAATTTCAGTCCTTGTGTTACTGGATCACAATGCTGCTTTTGACACTGTTGACCACTCAATACTACTAGACAGACTGGAAAACTGAGTTGGACTCTCTCACATAGTTTAGGAATGGTTCTATCTGTAAAACAAGAACTATTTCTTTTCCAATGGTGACCACATATCTGAGCAAGCCAGCATTACGCATGGAGTACCTCAAGGTTCAACTCTGGACAATATCATAGCTCTGTAAATGTGTAACTGTGATCCTGCATCTGTGCATTGACCAAATTAATGAGTGTATGTGCCAAAATGTCAGCTAGATTCACTTACTATGCTACACAAAGCTGGAATAAACTTTTGGAAGAGCTTAGATGTGCCCCACCTCTGGCAACTTATACAAACAAAGCCAAAGATTTTTACATTCATCTCTGCTTTTAATTGCTGCTAATAATTTCAGTCTGACTCTTAAACACCCTTTGACTTTCTAAAAAAATGTATTTTATTGTTTTATTCTTTTTATGCATTTGTACTTATTAATCTTTTTATTTTTCTATGCTCTGTGCTTTTTATCTTTTTTATGTGAAGCACTTTGAATTCCCTCTGCGTATGAAATGTCCTATATAAATATATTTGCCTTGCTTGCCTTACACTGCAAACCAAGGATAAGAAGACAAGTATAAGGCGATTTTGTTTGGTACAAAATATCCCTCCTCCTCCAGGCGGCTCATCTGATAGTGATGCCAGACAACATCGCCTTACTGGGTGTGTCTCTGTCAAATAAACATACAAACTCCCTGTCAGTTAATACATTTCTATCCTGATAGACACCAGTGTCTCTACTGGGCTGTATCATGTACATGATAGGATCACAGGAAGAACCTGTAGTCTCTTGTAGCACCTGTTGAAAAGCTTCACTCTTTTTGACTGAATACTTGCATGCCTTTTGCAGACATGCTTGAGAGCTTTACCTGTGATCACAGAAATATGTGCATAATTTGTGTTATTATTAACCCTTAAAACTTCTAGTTTGTTTGCATCAGAAACCGCTAACTATGTAAATGTTTGCAGAGCTGACAGGATTTAAAATAAACCTGTTTTGTCAGTGATCTGTAATGCACGGTGGGATCGGGATCTGAAATGAAAGAATGCATTTACTATATCTACTGTTTTCAATTTTTAATTTTTTTACTGCCTCTGTGTCTGTATCTACTCCTTCCTCACTTGTCTGTAGCCCACTGGTTTATTCAGCCTCTGTCCATTCACGTCTTTATATTCTGTTTTTTTCATGTTGCTACTGCAAAGAGAATTACCTTTCTTCCTCACTCTTTCAGGCTCTCTTTCTACATTTTCTTCTCTCTCTTTCTCAAACACACCACACACACACACACACACACCCACACACACACACACAGAGAGAGATTTGTGTTCTCTCTCAGCCCCTAGTTGTGAGATCAATGCCTCCCCAAGTAGGCTAGATGAGTTATTCTGCCACACAGTGTGGAGAAGTTAAAAGGCAAGCAGTGGCACATTGAGTCAAATTTTATGTGCATCCCAATGCTCCTTGCATGTTTTCTCTTTTGAATAAATGGGAGTCAAACGAGACGATTTTTCTACCCTGCAAAAGATCTGAAGGGGACGATTCAGTGCTACACGGAAATGAAAATAGAACAAAGATTTAGACAAGAGGGGCTGAAGATGAAAAAGATCAGTCGCCTGGTTTGGTAGCTTGCGTAAAAGTCTTCAAACTTCTGCTAATTTTCCTTACAATAACTAATAATGCATATTAGAAAACTTCAAAAATTGTAATTTTTTCATCAGGTTGCCCCCCCCCCCCCCCCCCAACCCAACCCCCCCTTTTTTATTTATTTATTTTTATTGACATGTTTTTGCATTGGCAAACTTGGAACAGGTTTACTTGAGCAAATGCTGAGGTAACTGTATAGAAGTGCTCTCTTCCCTCCATTGTCACAGCGATGTCATTAGAGGTATACAACACAGCATTAGAAGGTGGCTTACAACTAAACACCACAAGTGTTTGTGTGTATGTTTGTTTGTTTGTTTGGGCATAAACGCACAAATGTCTCTGTATTAGCAGATAGAGAGAGAATAAGTGAGACAAATCGGGGGGCTGAGGTGAGGGCGATACTCCAGGAGGGATTAGTGAGTTAGCAGATGTATTATGCCAAAATTCAGGAAAATTTGTGGACTTTGTGTTCCAGGAACAGGGCTCACAGAAAAGCTCCTGATCCACAACTCGAGATTATTCCAAGTCTGTCACTATGGTAAGTACTGCCATACAATTAACCCATTGTATTCCGTATTTACTTGATCTTAACAATTCATTAGGGCTTTTCAAGGGTTTTCAAGTCTCAACCCCATCTTCTTCATTGTGATCTGTTGCTCTGGATATTGGGTCTGTTTTTTGAAGCTGTGTATGTGCAAATATGTTAACAGTGAGTACAATGACTATTTGTAATGTGAAAGAGGTTACTCTTAATGATGAACCCCTCAGAATTATCACCTGACTCTCACTGCTCTCATCACCTTGTTTTCAGAAACAGTAAGCAGGTGTTTTTAGGGAAAAAGTTCTAAAAACCCTACTTGCCTAGCACCAAATGATAAAGTCAACAACTAGGTGCTGACCATAGCAGAACATTTAGAGAGAGTGAAAATGGATTCATGCTCTTATTCTTCATTCAACTCTTTGTTTTGGTTTTACATCCCACAACTTTATCTTTGGTTCAGTCTCACACCTCTCATCAACCTGCTACAACCAGCCGCAACAGCCAGTTGTTTCAAACTGTCCAGCACAAACGATCAGCCGCTAACTTAACGACATGATGGTGGACCTACCACAACATTTAGCAGCTGACAAGTCAGCAGTTGGTGGAGACTAAAACAGAGCTTAAAGGAGAGGGAATGTTGGACTCGCTTTCCCCAGGTGGCCAGAGACTTGACCTCTTAATGTTACTCCATATCTGCTGGATTTATAAGAAACCATTTGCCAGGATGTTCACCATATCAACATAAAAGGTGTATATGGGCAAAACAATAAATTAATACTACTGTAAGGTTAAACCTAAGTCAGCTTTTTGAATTACCCAAAGTCAAGCTTTTCACAACAAGCCCTGCACTAAGACCAGGAACACACTGGCTGCATGCGTAGCATGTGCGTGGCAGCTGCGGAACGTCAGTATTGGAATGTCAATTCGGCATCTCACCTACTTTTAAGCATTACACATGCGGTTACCAGCATCAATAGTCAGGGAAAAGACCTGTTGATAGTTGTCTTGACATCATACCAGCAACATTACATCAAATTTACAACTTTCACTATAGTTTCAAAGTTTAGCCGAATCTGGATATGAAAGAATATCCGAACTTGACCTTTAATGTTATCCATATCTGCTAGGACTTTTATACCCAGACAAACCATTGCACAGCATATGAGACATGATTCGCACATAAACATACAAAATAAACCACAGAGATGATTCTCTAGAAAGCAACACACAAATTCAAATTGCAATGGATGACTTGGAATAAACTATCTCATGTATTAGAGTCTATAAACTCACAGTTGTCAGCCTTTTAATTTTTTTGGAATCTATCGATAAGTCAGAATATAGCTTTCACCAAACAACAGCCACCTGACACTGGACACGAAGTCTTAGGAACAATCACGGGGCGGTAAACGGCTGTCTTGACTCGTTAGAGAGGGCGGGTGTGCACGTAGCGATTGTTCTGGCAGTGAGAAATGTACAGTTGATTTGAATTCGTAATTTTCGAGGCTAATGATAACTGTGATCCTGCATCTGTGCATTGACCAAATTAATGAGTGTATGTGCCAAAATGTCAGCTAGATTCACTTACTATGCTACACAAAGCTGGAATAAACTTTTGGAAGAGCTTAGATGTGCCCCACCTCTGGCAACTTATACAAACAAAGCCAAAGATTTTTACATTCATCTCTGCTTTTAATTGCTGCTAATAATTTCAGTCTGACTCTTAAACACCCTTTGACTTTCTAAAAAAATGTATTTTATTGTTTTATTCTTTTTATGCATTTGTACTTATTAATCTTTTTATTTTTCTATGCTCTGTGCTTTTTATCTTTTTTATGTGAAGCACTTTGAATTCCCTCTGCGTATGAAATGTCCTATATAAATATATTTGCCTTGCTTGCCTTACACTGCAAACCAAGGATAAGAAGACAAGTATAAGGCGATTTTGTTTGGTACAAAATATCCCTCCTCCTCCAGGCGGCTCATCTGATAGTGATGCCAGACAACATCGCCTTACTGGGTGTGTCTCTGTCAAATAAACATACAAACTCCCTGTCAGTTAATACATTTCTATCCTGATAGACACCAGTGTCTCTACTGGGCTGTATCATGTACATGATAGGATCACAGGAAGAACCTGTAGTCTCTTGTAGCACCTGTTGAAAAGCTTCACTCTTTTTGACTGAATACTTGCATGCCTTTTGCAGACATGCTTGAGAGCTTTACCTGTGATCACAGAAATATGTGCATAATTTGTGTTATTATTAACCCTTAAAACTTCTAGTTTGTTTGCATCAGAAACCGCTAACTATGTAAATGTTTGCAGAGCTGACAGGATTTAAAATAAACCTGTTTTGTCAGTGATCTGTAATGCACGGTGGGATCGGGATCTGAAATGAAAGAATGCATTTACTATATCTACTGTTTTCAATTTTTAATTTTTTTTACTGCCTCTGTGTCTGTATCTACTCCTTCCTCACTTGTCTGTAGCCCACTGGTTTATTCAGCCTCTGTCCATTCACGTCTTTTATATTCTGTTTTTTCATGTTGCTACTGCAAAGAGAATTACCTTTCTTCCTCACCTCTTTCAGGCTCTCTTTCCTACTATTTCTCTCTCTCTTTCTCAAACACACACACACACACACAGAGAGAGATTTGGTGTTTCTCTCTCAGCCCCTAGTTGTGAGATCAATGCCTCCCCCAAGTAGGCTGAGACTGAGTTATTCTGCCACACAGTGTGGGAGAGTTAAAAGGCAAGCAGTGGCACATTGAGTCAAATTTTATGTGCATCCCAATGCTCCTTGCATGTTTTCTCTATTTGAATAAATGGGAGTCAAACGAGACGATTTCTCTCACCCTGCAAAGATCTGAGGGGACGATTCAGTGCTACACGGAAATGAAAATAGAACAAAGATTTAGACAAGAGGGGCTGAAGATGAAAAAGATCAGTCGCCTGGTTGGTAGCTTGCGTAAAAGTCTTCAAACTTCTGCTAATTTTCTTACAATAACTAATAATGCATATTAGAAAACTTCAAAAATTGTAATTTTTTCATCAGGTTGCCCCCCCCCCCCAACCCCCAACCCCCTTTTTTATTTATTTTATTTTTATTGACATGTTTTTGCATTGGCAAACTTGGAACAGGTTTACTTGAGCAAATGCTGAGGTAACTGTATAGAAGTGCTTCTTCCCTCCATTGTCACAGCGATGTCATTAGAGGTATACAACACAGCATTAGAAGGTGGCTACAAACTAAACACCTACAAGTGTTTGGAATGTGTATGTTTGTTTGTTTGTTTGGGCATAAACGCACAAATGTCTCTGTATTAGCAGATAGAGAGAGAATAAGTGAGACAAATCGGGGGGCTGAGGTGAGGGCGATACTCCAGGAGGGATTAGTGAGTTAGCAGATGTATTATGCCAAAATTCAGGAAAATTTGTGGACTTTGTGTTCCAGGAACAGGGCTCACAGAAAAGCTCCTGATCCACAACTCGAGATTATTCCAAGTCTGTCACTATGGTAAGTACTGCCATACAATTAACCCATTGTATTCCGTATTTACTTGATCTTAACAATTCATTAGGGCTTTTCAAGGGTTTTCAAGTCTCAACCCCATCTTCTTCATTGTGATCTGTTGCTCTGGATATTGGGTCTGTTTTTTGAAGCTGTGTATGTGCAAATATGTTAACAGTGAGTACAATGACTATTTGTAATGTGAAAGAGGTTACTCTTAATGATGAACCCCTCAGAATTATCACCTGACTCTCACTGCTCTCATCACCTTGTTTTCAGAAACAGTAAGCAGGTGTTTTTAGGGAAAAAGTTCTAAAAACCCTACTTGCCTAGCACCAAATGATAAAGTCAACAACTAGGTGCTGACCATAGCAGAACATTTAGAGAGAGTGAAAATGGATTCATGCTCTTATTCTTCATTCAACTCTTTGTTTTGGTTTTACATCCCACAACTTTATCTTTGGTTCAGTCTCACACCTCTCATCAACCTGCTACAACCAGCCGCAACAGCCAGTTGTTTCAAACTGTCCAGCACAAACGATCAGCCGCTAACTTAACGACATGATGGTGGACCTACCACAACATTTAGCAGCTGACAAGTCAGCAGTTGGTGGAGACTAAAACAGAGCTTAAAGGAGAGGGAATGTTGGACTCGCTTTCCCCAGGTGGCCAGAGACTTGACCTCTTAATGTTACTCCATATCTGCTGGATTTATAAGAAACCATTTGCCAGGATGTTCACCATATCAACATAAAAGGTGTATATGGGCAAAACAATAAATTAATACTACTGTAAGGTTAAACCTAAGTCAGCTTTTTGAATTACCCAAAGTCAAGCTTTTCACAACAAGCCCTGCACTAAGACCAGGAACACACTGGCTGCATGCGTAGCATGTGCGTGGCAGCTGCGGAACGTCAGTATTGGAATGTCAATTCGGCATCTCACCTACTTTTAAGCATTACACATGCGGTTACCAGCATCAATAGTCAGGGAAAAGACCTGTTGATAGTTGTCTTGACATCATACCAGCAACATTACATCAAATTTACAACTTTCACTATAGTTTCAAAGTTTAGCCGAATCTGGATATGAAAGAATATAAATATATTTTTAAACCATTTTAGCAGCTGCATGTGGAGACGGTGCCACTTTAGTGACATTTTCTGTCAAAAATAAATCAAATTAATTCATATTCAAAAGAAATCCAACACTTAGTAGCCTGCAAACCCTATGTAGAAAGTCAGAGCTAGCAGGAGTAGCAAAACTGGAGACATGTAGTCTGTGTGAGCACACACATGCATGCAAGCTGCAGCAGTTCAGCGATGCAGTCGCCATGCACATGCAACACAGGCAGTGTGTTCCTGGAACACCTCTCCCAACTCTAACTTCCTTGTTCTTGGTGTTTACTTGGTGTATACACAAGTACACATCACATCTAGGCGATAGAATTTGTTTTCAATTTCCACTGTTAGGGTGAAAAGACCTCCACCCTCCAACACACACACTGATGGTTATACAGGTCCGGAGGTATTATTGCTCAGTGTTCTTTTAGTAGAACATGGAGCATTTATCAGTCTCAATTTCACTTCACACTTTCACACTGGCTCGGTTCTCTTTTTTCTGATTATGCTGTGTGTAGATGTGTGTGCACCTGTGTGTATTCATACCTACATAGTGACAATATTGTTTTATTATCAGGAGAGCAAGGCTCCTAATTTCCCTTGAACAAGGTCATATCCTGTCTAAGCGAAAAACAGGAAACAAAGGCCTTGCTCGGCAGGATGAGACCTGGATCCCACTGCTACAAATCACAGATGTCATGCCTTCTAAGTAGAGCTGGTCCCCTTCCTCTCTTTAGCGCTCATGAGCGTACACATGCTTGAATGCATAATGCATGCAAAGTCAAGATCAAGTCACACACATGCTGTTTTGCCTTGCTGTGACAGATAAATCTGAGTTGTGATAGGTGCATGCAGCGCCCACGGCAGCTGTCAGTCATCGCTGTCGTTTCTGAATGAGTTTCACTGGGAGATGAGGGCCTATTTGATTTGATCGCTGAGGGGAAGCATACGGCCTGTATCACTGTATCACACTCACAGAGGGAAGAGAAAGTTGCTATTCCTGCAATACGTCAGATCCTCTTGAATGCACACTCACTGGCAGCATGCATAAAGACCAACAAAGGCTCAGGCAGACACAAAGACACAGACATATATGTGTACATGTGCAGGAACTCACCATACTTCCTGGACCTATTGCATTACAGCGATGCTCCAGTGGGTTTAAATGAACACCCCCCGTCTTCATCATTTTTGTCAGAGAGAAAGAGGAAGAGAGAGAGAGAGAGAGAGAGATCAACCTGAAGGAGAGAAAGATATGATAGCTCACAGCTGAAAGCATGAGAAAAGTTGAGCATGTGAGCAGGGCAAGGGAGAGAGAGGGGGAGGAAGGGGGAGGACAGCGGTGTGAGAAAAAGAGACAGAGTGACAGACAGAGGGAGTGTGTGTCTGGTCAGAGGGCTAGAGGCTTGTCTCCTGCTGTGGAGAAAGTGCAGACAGCGTGTGGGTTAGCTTGGCCTGCTAACCTTGGAGTGCTTGTAATTGGCACTTAGCATTAAACAGCCCCTCTCCCTCTGGGATAATAAGACTCACAGAGAAAAGAAAGAGCTGTAAGCTTTGAGAGAGTAAAAAAGAGTTCATAACTCATGCAAATATTAGCTCCAGAGAAATGTATCTTAAAAATACATATTGTCAATGACTTCGAAGTAGTGGAGGGGGATCTAATTTTCCAGAAACATTACACATGTGCGAAATTGAATTCACAGAAAAAACTATTTGCAACACTTTCATATTCACAAATCAGCGAAATGTTTTAAAAACTCTGGAAAAATGGAGCTGAAGGTTAGTGCACTGCCAGGGCAATAAGACATCCAGTCTTACTGCCCTGGCTTTGCCTCTATTCATATGTTTGGAAAATCTAATTTTCTCATGTGTTACAGCCTGTAAAACCTGGACCTGGACAATATTTTTCTAAAATGAAACCATCTTTACTTACATGCAGAAAAAGACTGGTCCTGTATGGCACAAAAAGTTAGTGAAGACTGATATGTACTGCCCAGGAGGCAGTGTATTATTATCCCACCAGTGTATTATTTTAAGTTTATGGATGATTTAGAAAATCCGATCTTGATTTTCCTTGGTCCTTTCTGCAGCATCTCACATCAAGGTGGACCTATTAGTATCTATCCATTATTCTAAAACCCTTATGATGCTGTTGTAGCCAAAACGTGATGATTTAATTGCACCATGCTGAAGATGTGTTCGAGACTTTCCTTTGTTCTGGCTATGGGGAGTGTGAAAGCACCTTGGGGAAGGACCAAACTTTTATTCAACAAGCAAAGCAAAGTTTTTTCAACAAAACCTCCATAATAAACCTCAGCCTCATTCACTACTGCACGTTTGGAATTTCTATTTTTTCCTTGTCTTGTCTCATTTTATCTTTTGTATATTATTCCACTATCGTTATTCTTTTCTGGACTTCACATCCTCTGAAAACTAAATGTTCTCATAGTACAGTTGTTGTTGTGGTCGTCATTTTTCTGTTAAAAAACACAGATGTGTTGTAAGAAGCAGTGAATGCAAAGTGGCTCCATCCTCAGGGGAAGTTGTTAAGATCCTTTTCCTACCTTTGCACTGGTGAAATCAGCATAGCATCAGCACATACACACACACAAAGAACCCAAGAATGTTTCTGTCTGTCTCCTGTTTTCTCACTCAGGTTTAATTGTACTTTTGGAGAAACCTTCCTTTAACAGTTGCTGTTTTTCAATAATTTTGTTTAAAAGGTGAAAATCACACCCCTTACACACACACATTTAACAAATTGGCAAAACAGTTATGTTGAGATTTAAAAATACAAATTAAACTCATGCAAAAATCCTGTCTTTTTGACTGTTCTAAGGAGCTGTGGAGCCCCTCGAAACTTGGTTTCAAATTTTAGGCATTTTTCAGTAATGTTAAAAATTCACAAACCAAAGCTTACATTAAAATTTTGAAAATAAAGGCCTTTCATAGTTGTTATTAATTATGCTCAAAAATTTAATTAATCGGCCTTATCAGGACTGTTGGTGTGGTTTCATTATATTTAATTGATAGTTGTGGGGTTATTTGCTTATTCATTTTGCCAACACTGTCATGAGAGTTTGATTTAGATGTTGATAAATTTTAGTCGGTGCACAAAAGTATGTGACATCACCACTTCCAGCTGAACCCTGCCCAATTCAGACCAAAACACAAATACAGAAACCCTCTCACACTGGAAACTACTGGCTACTGTATTGGTCACTAATGAAAACAGACATGTAACGTTATGTAACCATTGAGTTACTTACACATTAAGGGGAAGAAAAGCCAGATCCTAGAAAAGCTGGAGCCTTTAGCAGCTTGTAGGTCTCTCCATCTCGGTAAAGCCAGACCTGACCGAGCGTGACGCTGATGGAACTGGTAAAAACTTAAGAAACTTTTTGGATGTTCTGATGGTCCACCGGCCGACTGGGATTTGAGCCAGTAGTCCCCATGAGCAGTGCACCTGTGTCACAGTCTCATCTCTTTCGTTGTCGTAGGCCTTTTTTAGACAGAACGTTGTTTCTTCAGTGGAGGGAATGTGTGATGGTGGCTTTCACCTGAACTCTGCTTGCTGCACTGTGCCATCTAACCCTGTGCACGGTCTCTGTGTGTTTATAAAAATGGGGAAGATAAACAGTTTAACAGGAAGGACTCACATGCATGACCATGCACACGTACATGCATTAACATGCATGGCTATCAGACCGGCTACCATAACAAAGAAGAGAGAAACTCAGATTAGAACACATATAAAGGGGGTGTGACTTTGTTCTTGGCTCAGGAAACCATTACTCCACTATATAATTATATATAATCTATTATCATGGTTAGGATGTTTGAAATTCAAGGACTCTACTGGGAAGAATCCAAAATGGATAAAGTAATATGTATCTGTTTTGTCAGAAATATCATCTGTTAGCCAAATTCACAGTTTATGGCTTCCACAACAATTGGCTTGTCACATCACAAAGGCATATTGTTTGTAAAATCCTCTTCTCTCTGTAAGTGGACCCCGTCTGCATAATCTAGCCCATAGATCATTACCATGTGTGCCATATTAAGTTCCTGCCAAACCCCAATTAAGGTAGGATTACCTATGCATGGCTAGTTTTATCCTCATTTTGGAAGTGTGGTGCATATCCATAAGCGGGCCACAGTTAATTTGGGCTTGAATCTAATGTGTACCTGTATTTGCGTATTCTACTGGAGCTGGGACTGCTAGTGCAGATTGCATATTTATGGTTAAAAATGCCATGCTCCATTTATGACTAGTGGACACTTTCTGTTACTGAGACAGCAATTAACTTAAAACTTTCCTTTGCAGTCTCAGTGCAGGCACATAATTGATTGCCATTAATTGCAGGTGCTGCTGCAACTGACTTGCAAGGAAGATCAGTACTGCACACACACACACACACACGCACGCGCGCACGCGCGCACGCACACACATACACACACTACACACACACGCACACCTACACACACTACACACACACAGTCCCCATCAGCAAATGTATCTTTGTATGATAGACAGTGAAGGCTGAATTAGGATTTTAAGATGAAGAGCTCAGTGCAAAACTCATTAAAAATAGTTAACAACTGACATTGCTTTATTAAACATGTGCTTACAGTATGCACACACACACATATACACACCCAAAGACACACATTCACCCAGCACTACTCCAGGGACTTAATTATTGCCTCATAAGAGCAGAAAGAAGCTCCCTTACATTATTAACATAGTTTCATTTTTCTTTTAATATTCAAGAAAATCTTATTAAAGGAAAAAAACTCCTTTGCTGAAAACAAAGGGGAAATCTTGATTAAATAAAAATATCTCTGTCCCTTTCCTGTCGGAGTGAAGGAGTGAGGGAGACCTGTTATAATGATGAGGCAGCAGGTTTAGCCTTTGAAGAAAAGATATATATCAATATTAACAAGCCTCACCCTCCACCCTGACCTTTTACCATGATACCTTTCACTCTCAATGTCTTTCTCCCTTTATTCATTCCTACATTTTTATTTGTCTTTCTCATGTCATATGATCATACATGTGTGCCTTTCCAATTTTTAAATTACAGTGACCCTTAAAGTTAAAAAAAAAAAAAAGGGGAAAAATATAAGGTCTTGTCTTATCATGTCACATTTACAGCCAAATGATGCTGTGTTTTGACAAGCGGCTAGTGTGGGTTTGAATCCAGTATATAACTGAAAGAACTTTCATGTGCTTCCATTTTCACTGCTTCCCTTACACCTTTACACGTCTACCGCCCACACCATTCATCTTGGTTACACTACTGCGCTACTGGACATTGATATAAAGCATGTTCTTTTTACACTCTCACAACAAATGCAGCCAGAGATCTGAAGAGATCCTTTAGACTTCCTCTGCCTCATGACTGAACCACACTGACACGTATCATAACAGGGATATGCTCTGGATTCACATCCATCTTTATAGATATCTGGATCTTGTGATTTCATATTCTGCATATAATGTCACACAACATCTCAATTTTAAGTTACGTAAAATGGCTTCACTGTGTACTGCACAAAACCATGCAGGAAACAGAATATAATATATTATTTATACTGTGAACTGTTCATGAAATGAAATCTCTTCTCAAGAAAAATCATATAGCATACTAAATGACAGAGAGCCTTTGTACTCTTGCCACTTTTTGTTTTTTTTTAATGTTCGTGCAGCATTAAATATACAGTCATATTCAAGTGTGTATTGTCCACAAAAGAAATTTCTCTGAAGTAGTTTCTTTAGAGGAGTTTCTGGAGGTTAATGCATCCAGTATATCTATACAGAGTTACAGACTGCATGTTATGTCTGACACACTGATGCAAGCATAAATCAATCCCATCAACTTTATATCAATCTGTAAAACCCTAAAACCATCACACCAGTGAGAACACACCACCTTCAAGCCTACTCAATCGTCGAAGTCATTTGAAAACAAGATTTTTTTAAACACATAAAAATTAACCTTCATCTGTATATGGGGCCTTGAAAGGCAAGGCATTTTGTACTACTCATTTTGGCCACAAGGGGCTGAAGTGCCCCGCTATCCCACTCTAACCCATTCATGTTTCCCTGTAGGTGATTTTTTTAATTCCCCATTCACTCTAAACACAAGGTAGATATTATGTGTGTTAACAAGTTTTGTAACATTACTGTACTGCTCTTTAATTGGCGAGGGCTTTCTGCCAGAAAAGCTTTAGGAAGTCAGGTGAGATAGTATGAAGAGCGTCCACACAAGGAGCAGATTGTGATGGAACCTGAGTAAACCTAAAGCATTTCTGGCAGAAAGAAATGTTGTCCAAGTAACATAAAAATACTGACATATGATCTCACTTCCTGTTTGGTGGCTCTGCTGCAATTTGTGATTGACTGTGACAAAAGAACGCTATTGAAAATCAAAAGTCCGTCTGATAATTTTGGGAGGTTTGTTCTAAAAGGTTATCTGTGCCAATTTTAGTGACGATTGGACAAAGTTTGTCTGAAGAGTAGTGAAAAAACACTTTAACATAAAATCAAATATGGCAAAAACCAAATGGAAATTGACGTAATACGATGCACTGAACTTGGCTTGATCCAAGGAATCCAATGTTACCTCATTTTTGAAAATATACATATATATACAAATATACTGATAAAAAGTTACGTGCATGAATGCATCTCCAAGGTCCACATGTTGGTGCTACAGCACTTGAGGCACAGATATGAAACTTGGTGATATGGTTCTAGGGGCTGCCATAGACTCCCATGGCAGAAGACATTTAAAGAAGATGAATAAGAAAAGGTAGAAACACAGTGGGAGCTTGGCCGCTTGGCCCCCAAATTAGTACTGTCTTGGTGGTCAAACAAGATTTATGTCATTGTCTTTAATAGTCACAACTAGAAATCTTTATATGTGATATAAATACATAACATTTGGGAAATAGGGCTAGATTTATGTTGTACTGTATGGAACACAACACCCTCAGCTGTCAGGTTGTCATGAATTGCTGTTAGTCATTCATTCATATATGCGTGTTGGATGGTTGTTGCTTGTATATGACAAGTGCTTATACTAAATTACAGTGCTCCTCTAGTCGCATGTTAACATGCAAATTGCTGAGTGGTGGCAGTACCTTGTCTATCATGTGGTTATACACAAGTTCAAATAAAGTTCAGTCAGTCTAGCATGCTAGTCCTATTCCCTTATATGCAAATGAAATAATAGGCACAACACACATAATCCAAATGACAGTGTTAAAGAATACAAACTATGCTGTGCTGATTGGAGGGTGATAGTGGCTGGTAACTGAAAAGTTGGACAGCCATAGACACTGTAGGCCTGTATTTGAACCTGAACAACCAACTTCTAAATTGTAAGTTTATTTACATAAGTGCGTTGTCATGGAAACAACAAATGAAACTGCCTGCTTAAATCGTCAAACAAGTACAGTTTTTAGACAGGAGTGCATACAGCAGCCAGTTTTGATGCTGGTTATTTACGACATGTTGCAGAAATTTGTTCATTTGAGCTATCAACATTTGACCAAAGTTAAATTTACCTTTGACTTTTAAAAGGTCCTTGAATTCACCTAAGTTTATAGCTCCTCTGTGTAACTGGCAGCCTTTAAAAATGATTTGTAGAGTTTCACCGGGGAGTTCAATATTAGGGGATGTGTGGTAAGTTTCTTTCCACCTTGAGGATCTGTCCACTTGAGTGAAGGGAATCCAGAGTAGAGGTGTAGCGGAGGGAAAAGCTGGCGAGAGAGTGAGAGAGTGAGAGAGAGAGAGAGAGACAGAGAGAGAGAGATATGACATAATCCAAACTGAGATTGGTTGCTGTGTGATATCTTGTTTCTCAGCTCCACAGACTTAATCAATAGCTGCCAGTGAGGGAGAAGAAAGCTCTCTCTCTCTCCCTCTCTCTCCTACTCACACGCACGCACGCACGCACGCACGCACACACACACACACACACACACACCTGTCAGTGAGCAGGAACTGTTGAAACTAATGAGAAAAGCTTTAAGACATCTTTTTAGCTGTCCTCTTCTGGGACACATGGACACACTGATCTACATATAACAGAACAAAACAACAAAGAACTCAATATAGTCTTTTACAGAACACTGTGTATTCACCTTTCATAACCAGGCTGTCTACTGGAAAATCATTCACATGTAACACTGAAAAAAAATCAGTGTGTAATGGAAGCTGTACAATACTGCAGCACAAAGACATCCAACACAACAACTACTATAGAACTACTGTATGCTTGCAAGCAAACCTGTACAATGTCTCTGTAAACACTGAGGAACAATAAGAATATTGTATTACTGATTACTAAATTTGAGAAAATCATCCCTTTTCTCAGTCAAAAGTCACACCAAAGTGATTTCCAAACATTATTTTCTTCCCTTGGAGATACATCACATTTGCTCCTTTAGCCTTCATCATGTGGCAACCTCCGCAGATGAAAAATGCCAAAACTGCAATTCCTCTAATGGCTGGCTCCAATAGCAAGTCATTAGACTCCCATGTTAAAATGCCCAACTATACTGCAGAAATATGTTTACAGCCTGGTACAAAAAATGTTTTTGGTCTCTATAGCTAATCTCCCCCTTAATTACAACTGTACAGGGGATGAATTATCATAAAACTCACTCTGCGTTTCAACTTTGCCAAGGCTAAAAGTTATGCATAATTGGGGGTGTGGCCACTTGGAGTGACAGGTGGGTGCTGTCATTGTTGGCTAGCCACTTGGCGTCAAGCTGTTAGCTGTCTGCTAGGGCATCAAAACCGCCCTTCAGAAACCCATGGGTGATGTCACGGAGGCTATGTCCGTCTTTATATGCTTTAAATGCAAATGGTGCTTGTGCTTACAAGCCAATGAAAGACAGCTGGATACGATGACACATTACAGTCTTGCTTTGTTCCAGTGGCTACTGGCGTTTCCAAGAGAGAAATCTTCCTGCAGCCCATAAAGTACTTTCCCCATAGACCACCTCTATAAAAGAGTCACCTGTAAAAGCTATTGACAGGATAACTACAACTGCAAAGAGGGTTGGTTATTTATCTTTCCATTCTAATTTTTAAAACTTCAAAAAGAAAGAAAAATGATTTTAAAGTGGGTAACGTAATCCTAATGTAAAGTGTATGGGCTGAGTGAGAATGCATTGGCAGGGCTGGTCGGAGAAGCAGTCATGTGCATGCGCACAATATGCAGGTAAGCCTGAGAGGAGGTGAATGTGAAGAGGTAAATGTTTTTGGGCTTGTGGGCAAGCAATTTTCAATTTGGAGTCCAGGTCTTATAATACATCCATGAGTGGCACTGAGAAATAATAACTACAATGTTTACCATCTGAATTGCCCAGTTTTGATGGCTACAGTGTATTTATATACTAGGTAATGAGCAGCATTTTAGCCAGTTAGCAAGATTATATAACTTGTAAACTCACATTAGCAGTGCAGTTTTCCCTGATGATTAATTAGCAGCTAAGTTAGCGAGCTGCGGAGTCACAAAGCATGTCCACGAAAGCATTGTAGTAAAGTCTGCTCTTTATGCTAAGTTTCAGGCTGTTGTCTCGCTGTAACTGAGAGCCAATGATAAAATTATGACACCAAGGCTTTATGTAAATGCATTTTAAAATGAAATTATTTGATCGGTCTTATTTAAAAACAATGTCATATTGACTGCTATATACACAGACAGGTGACACCACAAAACAAAACAAAACAAAGAAAGGACAGGCTACATAATTTATAAAGCAGGTCTGTATGCTGCAGTAGAAAAAAACATGCAATTTAATTTCTGTTAGAAATTAATATTACCTGAGTGACCCTCTTGAACACTGTAATACAGTAAGTTGGTAATGCAGCGCAGACAAACAAATGTAGAGAGCTAAGACAAGCAGGCAGTCAAAAGAGAGACAGGTGGCCATCAGAAGGTACATGCATGCAGTCCAGAATATATTCTGGGACACCTGGAGAGTGCTGCCCTCCTGTATATACTGCATATTGAAGCTAACTGTGAATGGTGGACCATGACACAGTCCAGAGGACGTTCTGCCAGTGCGTGAAAACACCAGCAGGGAGCCACGCCAGCTTCACTGCAGGAGAGATAAATAGATATTAGTACTGACGACCCAATTACCTGCAGCTGCGACTGCAGCACCACGCCAGCTACAGCTGCACGCCAGCCCAGACAGATGCACCACACCCGACTGCCATAGCTACATCTCCCATGGTTACATCCCACAGGTGCTCTGTGGGTTTGAGGCAGTGGTTACTTTGTGAAAGAAAATTATCATGAAAAATAAATTATGACGGTTGTTTTTCCATGAAGAAAACAAAACCTAAAAGTTAATCTTGATAAGTCTTGGACACAAAAGAAGTCTATTCTGTTAATGAACATATTTGAATTTGCTACAGCTTTACGTGCCAGCTTTAAGTAAATCTGCCCAGTTCTGTCTTTAGCTGGAAACTCATGAAAATGTTGATTGCCAGACTCCTTAAAAGCTGACAGATGCTATTAATTGGCATTCAACCAAAGCAAGTATTTGCCATGCAATTAAGTATAGCTGTATTTACTACAGGTTTTCTTCTAGAAGCAGAGGCAGTAGAGTGGGTCAAAGTACCATTACAGGGCTCATTAAAAATTCACAAAAGCAGAAAGGTGAAATGGGAGATGGACTCTGGGCCATAACACAACAGGCCACGTGCAGCTTTAAACCACAGAGCTTGGTGTAGATATGCACAGCCCCATATGCCCTAGCCCCAACTTGGTATATATGTACAGTATGCACAGCCACAATGCCAGATCAGGATGATACCATCTTGTACTATATGTGCTGTGCACATAAACATATAGATTAGTAGTCACCTGCTATCTACACTGGGTAGTAGTTATCTCCTCTTCACTAATATGACACACATTTCAGAGTGTTTTGATGGAGTAACATCATAGATAGGTTTCAGCATAGGCTTTGGATTTTTCAAATACATCACATTCAAATACTGACATGCCAAATGTATGTTGAGAGAGTTACTGATTGCTGTAGTCATCCCTTCTGTCCGTAATGGCCATGAAGAGATCCCGTTTTGTTGCAACTACTACAGAAATGTGATACAAAATTAACAATCCTCGTTCGGGACACTCTAAAATTTAGATAAAGCTAATATGAGGCACACACGTACACACACACACACACACACACACACTCACACACACACACACGTACACACACACACACACACTCACTCACTTACACACACACACACACACACACGTACACACACACACACACTCACTCACACACACACACACACACACACAGGCGCACACACACGTACTGTCCAAACTGTCACCTTAATGTTCAATTTTTGCTTTTACAGGCCTATTGCCCTTTACTCTTTACATTCTTCTTCTATTCAGTGAGCTTCTCAAGTCAAACACAGCTAGTCTTTCTCTGCAGATCCTATTGTACTCTCGCCACAAACCACTCCTCTAATAGAAATGGCTTTCGCTGTCTCTGAACTGTGTGTGTGTGTGTGTGTGTGCTCTCATTCATGTGTATCAGAAAAGTGTGTGAATGCATCAACCAATAAGAAGAACCAAATGAATGTTGTAGCACCAGATTACATGTTTCCTTGCTCTTGTGCACAAATATCTTTTGTCCATCTTACATTGTCAGACAGGCTGTGGTGGTGTACTGCAATGATTGTCGCTGTCCTTCTACCCCCTACTTTGTCTCCTGTTCTGTCAACTTGCTGTTGCTATCACTCCCTTTTGACCACTATCATCTGTGTTGCTCTCCTCACCAACTCTCTGTTCTGTTCCATTTTCTCCCATTCCATCAGATATAAAAAGGCACATTTATCTGTACATACATATATACACATATAAACCCAAATCTGAGTTTTTTCCTTCATTTTTTTTTTCTCTCAGATTTGACAGAAACCTTGAATATTATTCGACAGCAGAGGAGGAACTGCGTTTAATATTTGTGAAAGGAAACTACTGTATGTCCTCCTCTTGGCTTCTTTATCCTTGAGAAGTACTGGTTTCCTTTCATTTCTTTTCCTCCTCCTCTCCTCCTCCGCAGCCATGGGCTCATTCTAAAAGCTGTTGTTACCACTCTCTGATCCTCTACTCTCCACTTCTTATTGTGCCTAAACCTTTCTCTTTTCCCAAGGTAAAAGTTGCTGGACTTTTGTGAAATAGTAATGGAATGTATTCACTGGTTTCAGAACTTGTGTGACATATGATGGTGATGATGATTGGCAGTATTTACCATATGTAGTATGACATAAGTCTCTTTATATGTGTGACAAATAACTGGTTGAAAGATGCTCATGAAGCATGATCGCCATTATATGTGAGGAGAAATTATTCTTTTGACACGACGTTGACGTGCACGTGTTCTGTTCAAGTGCTGTGACAGGTTGCTTTTGGAGTGTCGTGCACTGGGCAGGTGATTCTGACCCAGCTCACATTTCACTGTGATATTCTCGTCTTGATATGACATCAATTCTTAATAAGTATATAAATAATAAGATAAATAAGACCATCTTGACTTATCAAAGAATCTCCTTTGCCATTTCATACATTTTTTTGAGGTGACCTATCTCCTGCAAACACATGTACTGACAGCAGAATAATTTTAATGAAACAGATATTGTGTGTGTAGTCTAGGCACGTGTGTAGGTAGTGTAGGCGGTTGTATTTTATCACGATTTTTTTAGTACTGTGTCTGGGAGTGACACTAGTTACACAGCTGTAGCATGAGCAGCACATTAGCAGAGCAGCAGCTTCAGTCCGCCTTCTGGGTCGACACAGAAGACATTGAAGCACATTACTGAGTGTAGGTCACTTGCATTTTGGCAGTGCTCAGAGCCAAACACACAATCACTATAACTAAACGCAGTAAACACAACAAAATAGACCCCAACGTAAAAATTTGTTAGGATCATGTAGAGCTATAACATAGCGCTAGAAAAATGCAAGCTAGTACGTGGCCTGTGAGGACATCTGATTATAGCAGGAGTGTCCTGTGAGGAACATGTCCCCAGACAGCGGCAGAAGGTTAGCTTAGCTTAGGGAAACAGTTAGCCTGCTGAAAGGTACCATCACCTCTGAAGCTCACTAATTAAGTCCTTGTGTCTCATTTGATAACAAGTACAAAAAACAAAGTGTGGAAACAAGAATTTGTGGTTTTTACAAGGGGCTATGTACTGAACTATTTCCTGGCCAGTTGGTGGAGTCTTCTTCATGGTTCAAACAATGACCTGCTCCTCACTGCTGATTCTGGAAACTGTGCAATCCTTATTCTACTGGACCTCAGTGCCATATTCAACACTGTTGATCACACCATCCAAATAAAATGTGTAAACCATGATGTCGACATTGTTGGAACAGCATTAAACTGGTTAACTTCTTATCTCACAAACAGAACAGTCAACATATTTTGGAACATTTTGTTGAACATTTTTCCTCCCCTCAAGCAAACCTGTTGTGCGGGGTCCCCCCAAGGCTCTGTCCTTGGCCCCATTCTCTTTGCATTCCACATGCTGCCCTTAGATAAAATCATTCAGAAACTTAACATCTCTTACCACTGCTAAGCAGATGATACTCAGCTCTATCTCCCAAAACCAAATAATAACTATAATTTGAACTGCCACAGAAAGTTCTAGAGAATATAAGAGCCTGGATGGCTCTAGACTCTAGACTTAGACTTAGAAAGAGTCATCCATGTTCTTATATCCTCAAGGCTCGACTACTGTAATTCCCTGTACTCTGGAATTAGTCAGTCGTTCTTGTCCTGCCGACAACTGGTCAAGAAAGCTTCGGCTCGACTTCTGACTGGTTCCAGGGGGAGGGATCACATTACCCCTATCCTGGCCTCACTGCATTGGCTCCCAATTCGCTATAGGATAGATTTTAATGTTCTATTCTTTGTTTTTAAAGCCCTACATGGAGCAACTACCCCCTACGTCACAGCCCTTTTAACCCCCTGCATTACAGCCAGGCCCCTCAGATCATCCTCACCCTCGCACTCACCTTAAACGCAGAGGTGACCGGGATTTATCAGTCATGGCCCCCAGACTATGGGATATCCTCTCCATATGCATCAGATCTGCCACATCTATTGACTCCTTCAAATCCCAGCTAAAACAGTTTTCTACTCATTAGTGTTCGAGCCAAGATAAGTTGTCTCCCTTATTTCAGTCTGCCTGCTTGTTTTTGTCATGCTATTTGTATTGTCTGTTGATGTTGTTTCTCTGTGTTGTTTGTGTTTTCCAGACGTTGTACCGCACTTTGGTCAGCTTTTTGCTGTTTTTAAATGTGCTTTATAAATAAAACTTGATTTGGTTTGATTTGATCTTGTTACTGTGAAGTTGCCAGGCAACAGGTGGAGATTGCAGGAAGCCACTTCATCCTACTCCTTACACTTAAACAAACAACATGTTAACTAGTCAGACTAATTAACAGAGAGGTGAGAGGCTAATTGTGGGCTGTTGCCTGTAGCTTCCAATTTGCTGGAAATGTATTTGAGTGATATCAATCATCTCATCCACCAATCTACTGTCAATCATTAGGCACCAAAATTCAAAACAGTTGCAGACAATGGCAAGCATTCGACCAAATGCCACGAGGTCCAATCTTCACCAAGCACACCTTTTGCTTCAGGCTGCTTATGAATTCATTCATTTATTGTGCTTGGTGATTTAGTGAGCTTATATAGTTGTATATACAGTATGTGTTTAGTATGCATGTTTGTACATCTGTGAGGTGAAATCAGGGGGAAGCAAAAGAGGAAGAAGAAATAAAGAATAACATCTGGTACATCACATCTGCCCTAGGCTGACTCACCATGGGGAATCATTAGAAAAATCACACACACACTCACACACACACACACACACACACAGTGTGTCATTGACAAAGTCCTTCATAAGATATAAAATTGTAAACTGAATGTATGGATGGATGGTTGAACTGTTGGATGGCAAATCTGACAAACAAATATACCCACCCACCCACCCAATTCCAAACACAAACACACACACACACACACACGCACACACACGCGCACACACACACACACACACGCACACACACGCGCACACACACACACACACACGCACACACACGCGCACACACACACACACACACGCACACACACGCGCACACACACACACACACACGCACACACACGCGCACACACACACACACACACACACACACACACCAATATAATGAAGCCCTGCTGAGAGTGATGTGTCACATCACACATTTCCATGCAGCCATGAGCTATGATCACTATCAACCATGCTGGCTTTGATGTACAAGCTCTCATTCCCTCTGACTCTCTCTACTCTTTGTCTCACAATAATCTAGATCACTACCATTCCAGGAGGCTGATAGAACGTGGTTATGTGTTTATGTGCTCGCTGAGCGTCTTCTGTTGCTGCATATGTACTATATGTTTCTCCCCATGTTTAAGCCTGCAGTTGTGTGTGATTCTGTGGCTCTGTTTGTACTTTGAGCAAAGTCAGATAGGGGCTTATTTGTGGTGCCATAGCCTGATTTTACACTGAGACTGGAGTTTGGCAACATCAAAGGCTCAAGACAAAAACCTAGTGGCTAGAGGAGTCTTTTCATCATCGCTTATCATTGTTTTACTTAATTGCTTCATCACGGCGGGGATTTTGTGTGTGTGTGTTTAGTTTGCTATATGGATTGAAAACCAACATATATATCACTGATAAATGGCAACATGCCTCTCTGCATATGTAGCACACTGCTCCATCCTCATACATTTGCAGACACAGACTCCTTTACTAGACTGTCAACAGAACTTGTAGCCAGTTCACATCAGTCTCACCAGACGATTACAGATCAGTCAGGCTTAAATCAATCTCTATCTATTCCTGCACCAGATTCATACACAGCTATTATGCAAAGGCACAGAGATAAAGCAGTGTAATACCAAAGCCCACAATAACACATAAACACATTACACAGTTTTAGCTCAATTAACCTGTGATATATGTATCATGGTCTGGATTTAATTTAAGTTCACACACCGACTGACTCACTGCATTGAAAATTCAAGCACAGTAATTGAAAATTACCAATATGGCCTGAGCAAGAGCAAACAATATAAAACCTCTCAGCTAACAAAGAGCGTGAACATACGAACGCTTAATGAGGAAGGTTAACTGCAGCAGTCAGCTGTCCGTCTCGTCTGATCAGACTTGCACCAATACAAGTTCTGGATTTATTTGCCAAAACCTAAACTAATGAGTGTATTCAATGTGTGTTACTCTCAATTCTGAAGTACCATAAAATCATGAATTGTTTATCAATATGCAAATTGGCTCCTAGCGTTGCACTCCTGGTTGGACAAAACAAGCAATTTTTGATCAGTGTTTTTGTGTTTTTAGCAACTTCCTGGTATTTTATAGACAATGTTATCAAAGGAATTTGATGATTCATTGCTGGAGTAGCATATTTTGCTTTTGTGGTGACCTTCAGCTCATTGTTTTTGTTTTCCAGCCTGCAGCTTCACTGTTCTGGTTCACTCTCACTGCTCTCATCAGCGGCGTTTTCAGCTAAGGCAGTTTTTTCTTTTTCTTTTTGTTTTTTCATTTTTAACGAAAAGCTGCACGCCTGCTCGCACTGAACAGCACGTAATCAAAGTTAGTGACTAGCTGGTGAACACTGATGAACATTTAGAAGCGAAGGAGCCAGATAGATTCCTCAAGAGTTGGGGCAGACCCAAACAGAGGCTAACAGTAATTTTATTGCAATTATTTTCCAGTTAGTCATTTAATATAACAATTTGCCTCGCTGCACCAGGGTGTTTCCTCTTTATGTGCTCGTGCATGACTGTTGTGCTAGAGTGATATGCCAGATGCACTTTGCAGAGTCTGCAGACTACCGCACTGTTGCTGTCAAGATTAAAATATTCCCAAACTTTGGAGGACCATGTGCGAGCCTTTTTTGCCACGTGTTGCTCCACACGCTCCGTCGTACTGCTGGTAGACGCCACCATGTTGTTCAAATAGATTACACAGACGCAAATCATTCACGTAGTCAATGACTTCAATTACGTCACCGCGTTGTCCCAGCCCTTGCGCTGTGCTTGTATCCGGGTAAACCAAAGACGATGGATATAAACGGTCCCATTAAAAAGTTCCGGTTTTGTTCTATGAACATTTACCCTGTGTGGTTTTACATGACGCGTCGACACTAAAATTCCACATCGAATAATTTTTATAATCGACAATGTCTATTACGTCGGATAATCGTCCCAGCCCTAGACAGGCAACAGTTTATTCTCCTCATTTCACTTTTAAAAAGTGATGTGATGTCAGTGTTGGTAAAAAAGAAAAAAATCATCAAATCATTTCTCTGGCCATCATTTCCCTTCAAACTACATTGTAACAATGTCACACACTGAACTGACTCCCACATTAGAAACACACAGCTTCAATAATTCACAGTTTGACTGAGCCTGAAGATATTCTTGACCTAATGTTGTTGTGGTTTGTCATGGGGAAATCCTTATTTACTTTTTTTTTAACTGAATTGAAAGGGTTTCACAAGGTTATAGCAAGAATTTTTTTTTTACTGTTCTTTTAAATCTACAGTGACCCAGTGCAGATCCCTCTCAAATCCAGAAATGCCTCTGCCAATTTCATCATGTTTCTCTTGTACATCACTGAGCACCAGCAGCTTGATGCGCACTGCAGATCTCTGAGTTGGTGCAACCTTATCTGGAAGAAGCAATGTTAACTGCCTTGGGGTGGTCCAGCCTTCTCTGTGGTTGACGGATGCCGTCCGTAGGTCTCACCAGTGAGTGCTGCTATTCTGTCATCTTCAGTTGACACTGAAGTGGCACTCTGCCCCCCTCTGTGGCCCTGATGTCTCTTTTGTGTGCTGCAATTCTTTTCTTTTTTTTTGTCATCACTTTCAGGCTGAGACATTTTTCCTTCATTTTCTTCCACAGTTTTTATCATGGGTGACAGTGGTTGTCACCTGCTCTTATGCTGTGCATTTTTTTTTTGTTTGTTTTCTTGGACAAGTCAAGTGTGAAAATGCCAAACAAACAGTTTGCTTTAGATGAACCTCATTTAGCACTACCTCAACCTCAGTGTTCAGGAAATCTGTCTTTCATTTTCATTTGCAATGACAACTAGTTTTACATTTAGGCTCCTAGACCTTTTAATATTAGCATCTAGCGATCTGGTCAGAGCCCTGGATTTTAACATGGTGGTGGACAGATTTGCACAGAAAGTGATGAGGAAGACATGGCTGTTTCAAGGTAGCACACTGTTACTGTTCATGGTGGTTTAATAATGAGTGCAAATGTCTGTCAGACTTTTGGATCAATGCTTTGGTGATAATTTGGTGTGGGCTTAGTGTGGATGATAGTAGCTGATAAGAGGTGGCAGACTGATGGCTTTGGGCAGAAAATGCATCACGTTGTTACACCTGGTTTTTCATAGTGAAAAATCTGGAATCTCCTTACATACTCCTCTGCAAGAATTTTGGAAAACAATTTTCCATTCTGGTTTAACAAAGAAATAGGTTGATACAAGCCCACCTCATCTGGGTCCTTACCCTTTTTATAGATCACTGTAATAACTGCTTCTGTAAGTGTGGGAGGAAGGACGCCCTTAGCGTGGGCCTGAGTGAACAACCTGTGTAAATATGGACAAAAAGTTTTGACAATGTTTTGTATGAGTGCAGTCTTGCCAGAATACACACTTCAAGCATCTAATTTTGTTGGAGATTTTGATAAAGACATCTGGCATGTGTCTAGTGTCTAGTGTACAATTTGATAGTGAGCAGCTGGAATTTCATACATGCTAAAGTGACTAATATCCAGAATGATGGGACATCTGTGTTCTTTTCTTCTGCAGGTAAATAACAGTGGTTTCTTGTGTACTAACAATAAAGTGCAGCCATCATCAGTGTTATTAGAGTACACCTGATACTGTAAGTGAAAATGGTTACCTGTTGTGTACATATATGTTTATTTAGATAATACCAACTCCCTTGTGAGTAGTGGCAGCTTGCACACTGGTTTAAAACTTGTTACATGCTGTGATAAATGAGCTCCCAGATATGCACTGTTTTTCTTTTTTAATTAAATTAAATTAAGGGATTAGTATCTTTAAAAATCCAAAGATCCAGTTGGTAATGTTACTTTTTTTTTTAACAATCAAGTTAGAACTTATGATGCCAAATATAATTAGAAAAATTAAATTAAATTATTTTTTTCTGCAGCAGTCAGTAAGTGCCTGTGCCATTTTTTTCAGATGGAGAATATCTCATTTTGGAATAAAAACTCTACAGCATGATGCCCGGCATGTGTCAGTCTCCCAGTGGGAATGCTATGAGTTTGTTCAAGAATCTGTTTTCATACGCGCAATTGCAATACCATTAAGATCAGTGAAACAATTGGTGTTATTGGTGTACCTGCGCAAACCCTGTTTATTTTTGTTGTGATGTATCATGTCCAATTTATTTCTGCTAATAGCATCTTTGAAAAAGATAAGAGGTCTTGTACGGTGCAATTATGATGAGAGCACGGCGTATCACATTTGATGTTTATTTCATATAAAAATGTAATGGCATTCTGTTTGAATATTCTCCAATGTAAACTAAAACCCTGCAGAAAGATAAACAGAGATTGCACTTCAAAAAGACAGCAGTGGCAGGAAATGTCTGTGTATTCTCATATTCCTTTAGAAACAATAAACCCCGTCTTTTAACTTCCAAACTCTCCATGGTGGCATGGCAGCAACTCACTCAGCTTGGGTGAGGCAAGGATCTTTGAAGGAGAGCGAGAGGAAGTGAAAGAGACAGCTTCTGAAAATAAACATTCCTCCTGAGATGCGCAGTGTTTTTGTGTGTATGTATCATTTTGATGACAACAATTCCTTTGACTCTACATGTATGTGTGTGTGTGTGTGTGTGTGTGTGTGTGCGTGCGTGCACGTGTGTGTGTGTGTGTGAATGTGTGTGTGTGAATGTGTGTGTGTGCTTGCAACAGTGCATTATTCAGTGGCTATTTCATCAAATTGTGCACCTCCACCAAACTTCTTGAAGTGCACGCCTGCGTTCGTGCTTTTAGGTATAGAAACGACATGTTCTGTTCAGTTTTAATTAAATTTATCTATGAAAGTAGGTGTAATATTAGACTTTTATAGTTTGCTTTACAGAAACAAAACACACTCAGTTCACTTCAGCCCACCAGTGTGAATAATTATTATATCACTTCAAGGACAAACTGGGAATGAAAAAATAGCCCCAGGCCTTTTCACTGAAACTGGTTCACCTCTTCAATGATGCCCTATCACTCAGTCGTGCTATGACACACTCAACATAAACTACTTTTTGAAGTATTGCAAGGGATTGCGTTAAAGAAAGTTAGACTCATACAGTAGCCACTAGAAATTTTAAGCATACAACATTTAAAGGCTTTTTAAAAAGAGATCGAGGTACATGTGTGCCCCCTAGCAGTAACGAACATATAGTTCAGCAGTGTGAATTATAGAGATGTGTTGCAGTAATTCTTTACACAGATGTCACCCACTACAAAGATACACATCTAAAAGCAGCAATTCAGCTGAGACTTCATTCTGAGTTACTGAATAAACTTTTATTGCTATGTGTAAAACAAGTGTAGAAAAGTGAGAGATGTGAGAGTCTTTGGCGATAAGACTCCATCGTGATGTCATCTTATTTGAAAAGGGGGTGAGGCTGTGTGAAGTATAGGGAACTCCACCGGGGTATAGACACTGGTGGTGGGGGTGATTACGGGAAGAAGAGAACACTGGAAATCTGGACGTGATGAGGTGGGGACGCTGATGAGCTCTGAATTGTGAATGAATGAGGCATAAAGATAGTGGCTAAGATACTGAGTGTTCCCAGTGGAAGTGATTCTGACTTTAATTCCTTTAAAGTCAGTTTTCAGCTATTACAGAATATGATTGATATCACTCTAATGCCTGCCTGTTAAGTATGGAGCTAGAACAAGGAGGTAATTAGTGTAAAAGACTTGAAACTAGCAGAAACTGACCTGTCTTACTTGTTGTCAAAATCTGCCTGTTATAGCACCTTTAAAGCTCACAAAGGAACATGCAGTATGTTTGTTTGATCAGTGCACAAACAAACTTAGGGTGGAGTTACACAGTGTACCTATTTATTGATGAACATGCCTCTCGACCTTGTTGCCTGTCAACCTTACAGTGATGACGAAACAGTGAGCTCGAGTGGAAACACAACATTTTACACAGCCTTGGGAGTACTGCTACTATTGAAACAACAGTCAACAAGTTAGTGACTGTGATTTGAGTAATTATTCATGGAGAACATAAAGACATAGATAGATAGATAGATAGATAGATAGATAGATAGATAGATAGATAGATAGATAGATAGATAGATAGATAAGATAGAAAAGATAGAAAAGATAGATAAGATAAGGTCGAAGGAAAGGTGGGTGGGAAGATGGAGGAAGTGCTGGGAGACACAGCTATGACAGAAATGAATGAGAGGGAACCTGTATTTGATTCAGTATTATGTTAAAGGCCTGCCCATAGCACAAGGTGCCACAGTAAACTTTGCTCCCTGGCAGAGAGTAAAAGTGATAAAGTAAACAACTCATTTTTTACGACGTTAGTGAGCACCTGCATTGGACTATATGAAATACCTCTACTGTCTCTAACAACAAGACTGCCACTTCTTAAACTCGGAGGGCTTTGATGTACAAGGTCCACCAAACGTTTTGAAGTCTGCATGACAAGCCATCAAAGAGTGTTTTGTGCCTGAGCACTAGCTGCCAGTGCCTGTTTCGTTTTTGCCTGTCCTTGACAGCATGCAAGTGTCAAAACAGAGGGAGAGACACACTTAAAGATAAGGACGAACATCACACTGTTTGGAGAGGGAAAATGTTGCACAACTGTACGACAAAATGAGGCACAGGGAGAGAGACAGAGAGGTTCATTTGAGATGAGGAGAGGATGGAGTGCAGGTGACATCACTAACCTCAGAAATGGGGCATCATAAGCATCTACTCAGCCTCAAACTGAAGGACAGAAAGAGAAAAGAAATGAACTTGTTCAAGTGAATGGGCATGATAGAACAACAAAGCAAAGCAAGTTACTGAGAATGAAAACATATGCCTTTCAAGCATAAGTGTCTCTTTAATGTAGTAAGAACCATATTGTAGTTGTTCAGGTGGGCTAACCTGCCCTTCAGTGGCACACAGCATCACTTTTCCTCAGAACCTCCTACACCTTGGATCTGCTTTTCATCATCTCAAGCAGAGATGTGTCCCTGGCATCAAGAAAAAGAGAATGCATGCTGCTTGAGAGGAAATTTATTTCTCAGTATACTGCCTATCTGATAGTTGGTCTTTGTAACCATAGCAACAGGTGGCTGACTAAGACCCCTTCTTTTGTAACAGGTTGCACTGGCTTGGCTAAGGATATGGCAGGATGCTTGAATTTCCATAGAGGTATTATGATATTGATGGGTTTATGCTACAAGACTGTGAGAAGCTAGAAACACTCTACAAAGCCATCCCATATATCCTTTCATGTTGAAGAGATGTAAATCGACCAACAGAGAAGAAACTCAGTTCCTCTTTGCGCTCACATTATCTGTGCGTAGTAGACGGTTGCCGTTTGATATGTTCATTCTACATCTGGAGAAGTACAGTCGTTAGCTCCTCGGACCAAACTACTCCTCGTCCAAAAGTCTTGCTATTGTTACTAAATGCCATGGTTCTGTCTATTTCCGTGTATTTGTTTTCCCAGTTCAATAGCACGTGATCTGTCTATGGCGGGGCTAAAATACAACAGCAAAAGGCAAAACGAACCTGGAGAGCTGTGGGTTCACAATGCACACGTAAAGAAAGCCAGAATGTGGACTTGTTTCAAACACTTCAGAGGGGTTTGAGTTCATTTGAAGTGTTCGCAAATGCACAAAAATGCTGAGTCATAGCTCTGAGTTCCTTTTGAGGGCTGAAAGGACCAAGTGCGAAAACTCCTACACACTATTACCCCTTTTCTGAATTTATTAGCTACATGTCAGTCAAGAGACCTTCATCAGGCATATCACCTTAGCACACTGACATTAGCATTGAGCTTATACTGCTTAGGATAACTTTAGACCTTGTACTATTGCCTCATATATTTTATAATTTTCTTAAAAGAAGAAAATGGTGACTCGCTTTTGCATACTTACAGTATATTGCACTGGCTTGGCCGATATGTTATCTCTTTTATTACTTTAAGGCTTTTCAGAAACACTTTCAAAGCAAATACTTCCCCTAAATTTGACAGCATTTCTGTCAGAGTGTAGTAACTTGGACAAAAGTGTATATCTCAGAAGCCAGAAGGTGAATCAATCAAGTTTCTGATGAAAAAAATATATGAAAGAGAATAGTTCCCTGTGTAAATGGAAGGTCAATGTGATCTGCAAATAAAGAATTTCCTCAATAGCATTTTGACACCGCAGACAATGATGTTCAAACATCTCTGTAACTCAGACTCCTCAAAACTACAGTACCATGGACCGTGGATACTTGCTATCTATCTGGCAGATTTGTAATTGTTTCCCTTTGAGGTTACAGGTGCCACGTGCATCCTGTCAATGTGTGTCCCACAGGGTTCAGTCCTCTGCCGCATTTTATCACCTCTGCTGTGGTCGTGAGTCTTTGAGAGAGACGGGTCGTCCTCACATTGTGGAGGTGACTTGTACGAATTGCCCCAATCTCCAACTAATGACTCACGTTTGCAGAAAGCAAGCATGAATGAGGCATAACAACAAGTAACAGTGACAGAACTGAGGCAGTCGTAGATACATCATGCCAGGTTCATTCAATACCTCACCACCCGTTTTGTTGACCAGACTTCCCCTCGACTGTTTGAGGTCTGGATGTAAGGTTTGACCCTTGCTCAATAAAACTTTGAAAAAGATTATCTGTATTCCAATTTAGGGACTGGAAGTGTCATCCAAATATGCCATGAGTTGCCACATCAAACATCTTAAAGTTGGACTCATTCTAAGCTACTGCTCCTTGCTTTCATCCTTTTATATCTAGACTACTGCAGTGCACCTCCTTGCAATCCCTAACAAGATTTTCGGGAATAACAACACCGAGCTAGGATCCTAATGAGAGTGTGGAAACACCATCTTTAAAATTAAATCATCATAAATCATCATTTTTTTCCTGCCTGCTCCTCAATGGAATGCCTTAGTCTACTGCAATAAAAAAGGTTCATTCCTAAAACTCCCGAACTCTGCAGCCTCTTATCAGACGACTCCTTGGATCTTTGCACCCATACAAAGACTTTGTAGAAAAGAAAATAAGGCTTCAGTGGAATCTTCACAAGGTCTGAGTGCAATTTCCCACCATCTATGAGATTCACAAAATTTGAAATTTGAATCAGGCCTAAAGATCCTTTTTGTTTCAGAATTGATTTCTGCTTCTGTCTCTTAAACACGTCTAATAATAACTGTCATTACCCAGAATAAAAGATGGAGGACATTAATAGGATTAGTGGGTGAAGTTGAAGGACAAAATAACGCCACTGTCGATCAGACAAAGAGAAAGTTTGACGAAGACTGTTCTGATCGCTACAAAGTGGACTACGCCGGGGTCCACAGCAGGATCCATAAACACTAGCTGGCAAATACTCAGCAGGCAGATATCCACTAACACCCTCACACACAAACACCCACACTGAGATGTGTCCTGAGCACATGAATAGGGGTCCTTTCTGCTGAGTAACAGGGGAGGTGGTGGCCACCCCACTGCTTCATTGATTTATCCAACAGCCTGCTCCTGTTTAAAGCCCAGCTGTCTCTGTCAACACACACATACACACACGTAGTATGTGGCCATGCACACACACACGCGCACTAATGTTCCCCAATACACATGCTGTCATTTACTGATATTCTGCCAACTGCTGCTTCTGTCACTCTACCCCATCACTGGCGAGTTTGGCCTTGCGCCAGAGGTGCAGCGAGCGTCTGTGTGTGTGTGTGTGTGTGTGTGTGTGTGTATGTGTGTGTGTGTTTCTGGGGACAGAGGGATGAATTTGGAGCCTATTTGCTGTTAATATCTGACAGGCATCATCTCTACTTCATGTTGACTATCTTTATTATGGTTACAAAAACACACCTAGGCTCTATTGACTCTCTGCTGATGGTTGTGTTGATGGCTACAATGCGAGGTGACTGTTCACAGCCATGCCCTGCGAGCCATTTTCTCTCATGCTTTTCGTCTTGGATAAAGGTCTTCTTTAGCTGTTGAGTGCGTTTTTCATTTAGATGTGGCTTTATCTTCATACTAGAACATGTTTATGAGGGCTACAGAAACACCCTGCTTGCATCCACCTACAGGGAATAAGCAATCAACAAATATTATGAAATATTATCATGTTAAATATGGAGGCCTGTGGCAACAGTAACCTACAGGAACATATTCCTCTTCCATATTTAGATGCCAGGTTAGTCCTAATCGTGTTATGAGGATGTGAGATCGCCAAGGTTGCTCAATTATACATTCTCCTCTGCCTTTCATTCGTTCTGCCACCTCTTTTTCTCTTTCTTCACCTCTACCCCGTCACACAGATTATGCTCTCTCCCTCTATCCTCAGCGGAGAGGCAGGAATCACACACTAAGCTTTGAACATGAAAGGCAAGGCAGAAAAACAACAACAAGGACAACAGATCACCGCATGTGTCTAAGTGTGTTTGTGTGTTTTTTGCATGCATGTACACTTTTTTCTCGCAAAGGAACCTTCCCTCTAACATGTGCATGTACGCATATTTAAGATGTCACTTGGCTGTGTCTGAGTGTGTTTGTGGCAGTCTTGGCTTTCATGCTTTGCTTTTGCATTTACCTGTGTGTTTCCGTGTGTCTATGCGCATGTAGATATGAAAGCTTTCATGTCTGTTAGCACACATAAAAGCCTGTTCGCAAACAGCCGTTTGCCAGTCTATCTGCAGTCTTATAAGGCCGTTAGATGTTGTTGTCAAGTCATTAAAACTTTAGTTGTGCTCAGCATGGATCTCAATCCAAATCACAATAAAAACTTTTGAAAACATGCTCCAGCCATGTCCCCTAAAAGTTCACATCCACAAGTTCAAAGTAAGTCGAAAGAGTTTGAGCTGCTCTTGGTGTATAGTGAAAACATGCAGCGCTGTACTTTAATGTATTCTGCTCAGGGTCCTTGCCTACTCAAGCAGACCTAACCGAAGATAAAGCACTGTGTGAATATGATTTTAGGGTAGGCTGGAGGTACAATGCTCACAATCTAATTCTGACAGTTTTAGTGCACAAAAGAGCAACCCAGCAAGAAGTTAGACAGAATAAAGCTTGCCATTAAATGACACTCAGCGGGCTGTCAGTTAAAATGAGCCGCTGGATGAAAGAGAAAGGCAGATAAAGAATGCTGCGCACACAGCGAGTGCAGGTAAAACAGTATTCCTTTTGCATACTAACGCAATCAGATCTGAGAAGGCCATAAGCAATCAGTGTAAAACCGAACTTGCGTTTTGTCACAAATGGGTGATAAAACTGCAAGGCCTCAGCAGACATACAATAAACTCAGTTTGAACTCAGATAATTGCATCCAGTCTACATTCGACCATACAGAGGCTTTAGTTGAGAATGGCAGCGTTATCCGTGGCGTAGCTGTTTGTGTCGCGGTTGCCACAATGTAACATCAGTGCCATATTTGTGTTTATGTAATGTGGCAGCTCGTCTATTGACCCTCAATAGAAAAAAAAAAAAAACAGAAACCGTTCTTTGCTATAACCGTTTTGGGGTGGACATATTTTTTGTATATAATCTGACCGTTGAAGTGACAAATTGAACAAACACTGGTTCCAGTTTGGCCTGCTAAGTGATGTATCGGCAGCTTTTTTTCTCTCATTTTCAGCCTCCCGTCCTTTCTCCCTATAGAAAGATTTTCCCTCTCATTTTTCCTCTCTTGCAGATATTGCTCTCTTTTCCTGTAAAGCAGGATAAAACCTGTTCTTGTATGACTTGGCGATGATGCCTCGGCAGGAAGAAAAGCAAGTAAATGAGTAGAGAACAAGGTGAAATATGGATTTATTGGTATTGGGGCGCGTGCTGCTGTGATCTCAGGACACGTTGTTGTCTTCAAGTGCATTCATTCATTAATTCATTACAGTGTTCAGGCGGGGCCAGTTTTAGCTTTACATGTAGTATCAATCACCGGAACTGTCGCTCAGCTTTTAACGCACGTATAAACAAGCACACAGACACACCTACATGTACACACAATCTTACACGCGCGCCTTCACACGCAAACGCTGCTTTTAGAGTGAAAGCCAAGGCTAAAAAATGAATGCTGCGAACAACCATCCATCAGGCCTACAAAATAACAACAGAGAACACACTGAGCTGATATGTATAAAAACCTGCAATATCTGCAATCCCCCAGAGTACACAGATAATCAGCAATCACTGGCAACACTGCACCCTCTCTGTCAGCAGCTGAGCTTCACATGAAGTCTACCCCGCTCTTGTACTCAGCTTATAGGTCCCATGGTCCCAAGCTGGGGTTTTAGGGCAGGTTTACTCTTGCTTCTTTATTATGAAACCTTGATTAACTGAGTGACAAATTATGCAGTTGATGGTTCCCTGTTCTCCTTGGTTTTGTCATAATTATCTTCATCCATCCTCTCTGTGCAGCCAAATACACTCTGCATGGGAGTGACAGTTTCTTCATCGCTTCATTACGTATGAAGAAGAGCATTAACATTAAACAAAAACAGACATAAGAGACTACGCAAACAACAAGTGTACAGTTTTAAATTTGAACTGAGATTTGGATTCTCCTCACTTTTTGTGTAAGGGAATATATATAATAGTGATGCAAGCATCGCAGTTATATCCGCGGGCGCTGCGGTTAATCCACGGATGAACATATTTTAAGCTTCGTTTTTTGTCAGGCATGAATTAGACCGTGTTTGGACTGCTGAACTCATTATGATTTATTTATTTTGGGCAGCGGCCAAACAGTTCTATGAGCTTTTAAATTGTTTTTGTTCAGGAAGTAGCAGTGACATTCAGAATTTTAATGCCAGACTGTTTTCAGGCTATTGTGGAGATACCTGTTGCGATTTTCATATTAGCAAAAAAGAACTTTTACTTTAAATAAATGTCTGATATGCTACCATAGCATCACACGTAATATCCCACAGAGAAATAAAGTGCAGGTCTCTAAATCGTGGGAAAATAATTCGTTCGGGTGGGTAGTATGTGGAGTATTTATGCATAGATGCAGAATCGGATCACATCAGAACTGAACCGCCCATCACTAATATAATGGTGATGAAGACAGTGCAGCTAATGTGCATTTTTCTTTTTAGTTATTTTTCAGGGCATTTTTTGCCTTTATTTCAATAGTGATAGTGAGAGAGAGACAGGAAAGTCAGGGAGAGAGAGACGGGATGACATGCAGCAAAGGGTCGGATTGGAACCTGGGTCGCTGCAGTTAGGACTAAGCTTTCATGGTACGCGCTCTACCAGGTGACACACCAGGGCGACACCAATGCGCATTTTTCTTTTCTCATCTTTAAAGTCTTTTTGGCTGTATAGAAACAGGTTTTAAAGACCACACAAACTCCACACAAAATTATTTTTGTGCTGGACACAGAATCACATTGATACTTGTTAGCATAATGTGTAAATACAGATTATTTTACGAACCAAATCTGCATTGTGTAAAAAACAGCTTTTTCTGCTCAAAATTAGCTCAAGTGTCAGGTGCGTAAAGAAATATCACAGTTAAATAGTCTCATTATTTAATATGGGGCAATCAACACACACGTTTCAGCTATAAGCCATCAGCCAGCTATTATGTATGTTGTAGCAGACATCCCTGGCCTGGCATCAGTCACAAGGTTGCAGTAAGAACAATCATGGGTCGCCATCTGCAATTAAACTATTCCACAGACAGGAAACTGGGACAAAGGATTGTTCTGTGAAAACCCACAGCTTTTTAAACATCAGAGCGATGTATGGTCAACTCCAGAAGATCAACTAAATGGACGAAAGGCAAAATGGGAGTTAACCAAAATCTCCACAGAATGAAAAGGAGCTCATTCTATAAAAACAAATCATCATCTCTCATTGATAGTTGACTGTTGCTGGAAGGTAAATCAACTGTACTCAGAGGGAATCTTTATAGACACACACACACACACACACACACACACACACACACACACACACACACACACACACACGTTCCTGAGGCCCTGTAACATGAGATTTCCTCTTTTCAAACATACATCTGAATTAATATGCAAAAGCCATTCCACTGTTCAGAAACACAGATACTATCACTCAACAAATGTTGTTATGTTAATTAGTTTAATCCCCAGATTTATATCATTTAGAGGGGCCAAAGTTAAGATGTGAAGCTGTAAGGCTACAGTATATCAACCATCTGAACACACCGACATTAAACATTCAGCACGGTGTCTTCCTTATAATCAAATCACTGCTGTGTAATCCACATTTATTTATTATTAGTGTTAAGAATGTATTTGTTGTTTGATCAACTTGTATTATGTCGAAGGTTTTGACTGATGCATTAACATGAAATCCACATTTGTATTGTTCCTTTGTGTCATAAGGAGCCCCGTTGGGATTATACATAACTTTATTTAATGTTTTAATGGGTCACTCACTGTGGAAGTGGCAGATTTTTGTGAGTAAACAATTCAAACATTCTGGAGAAAATTACTCGCTTCTCCATTTGAAACAAAGGGAGAAGACGGGTACTGCCCCTGAGATGTGTGCCGGCCCCCTGGGAAATAAAACCGCGGGAATCCTTTGCACATCCGTTTTGCACTTCTTTCCCTCCTGTCTTTGTTCCATGTGTCTTTTGTTCTTTCTTTAGCGACATTCTTTCCAAAGTAACTTTTTCTTTGTCTACATACACAATCTTTTATTTTACAAGCCAAGACAGGACCACCTGAATCAGAGGAGCAGCTCTTTCACTCCACTTTTCATCACACATTGCACTGTATTAGTTATTAGTAGTTAATAAATCTCTTTATTTAGACTCAGCCACTGTCCTGTTGTTTTCCTTTGAAGGAGGGATGAATAGAGAATTTCTCCACCTGTGGCAGTAAAGAGAATACACAAGAATGCCAATATCTGTGCTGTATTCAGAGTTTAACAAGATATTTAATGCTGACAGACAGTACGGCTTTGTACCAACCGTCCCCCAGAGATGAACCCAACAGAGATCCTCTTGTAGTAGAACTGCTCCCGCAGCCACAGGTACCCACACAGTAACTCTCTCAAACAGCCATAAATGTGTTTCTTTCTAGTGACTGTCATAGTTCCACCAGACTCACAGTCTCTCTGTCTGTCCTGCAGAGGAGCAGAGAGTCTGGCTGGTTAGCTCTGACTACCAGCTTTGCGTTGCTGCCTATGCTACATTGAGCGGTTTCTGCAGCATGCCACTATGTGCCTACGAGCTACTTAGCCTAGCTTGCTAGAAATCTTTTTTTTAAGAAATTATTTTTTGGGCATTTTTGCCTTTATTGTGACAGTCACAGTGAGAGAGAGACAGGAATGTCAGGGAGAGGGAGAGAGAGGGATGACATGCAGCAAAGGGCCGCGGGCCGGACTCAAACCCATGGCCGCTGCAGTTAGGACTAAGCCGATGTGGTATGGGCCTAGAATTGATTTCTACAAGACATTCAGTGTCATACTCGTCCCGCATTATACAAATGAAAGGGTCAGCTAGCGTGAGCTGTGTCTCTGTCTTCCATGGATCCAGTTGTGGTGACGAATTCACCACACTGTCACAACTCACAGCAGTCATGCAAAGTTAGCACTTTGTGCAGTACGCTGTAACACTTTCAGTCATATGGTACAAAACAGCAGCTAACGATGTCACCATCCCATCTGCCTGGCTTGGGTTGCTGCAGAAACTGAAGTGATAAAACAAATTATTTTTAGTGTCTACACAAACATTGCACCAATCAAATTACAGTACAGACACTGTCAGTCTGCAGTAGAAATTCATGACCCTGGAGCGCACTGATACACTGCAAGGCTTGCTACCACTGCATAAAAATAAATATAATTTAAACTTCATTGCCTTGGTAATGAAATTGTGATATATTAAGTAAAAAAGAGAAAACAACATTTGTACTCATGTCTTGGCAAGAATGAAACTTGATTCAGTTTTTCGTATGTACTTGTCAAACCCAGTCAGTTCCTCAGTTATACAAGGTGTAGTCCACTTGTGCCAAAGCAGGTGTCAATGTTGAATTGCAGGAACAGAAAACAGGTGAACTTATGCTCTCTCCTCTCCAAGGTCTCAGCAAATACCAGTGATGTTAAGGTGATGTGCATCTCTCTCTAGTCTGTCTGACAAAAGTGAGAGTGAAATACAACTATTTATTACGTTTGATAAATGCCAACGGGCGGCAGATGTTTAGAAACTGCAGCTGTAATGATAATCGCGCCGTGTGTGAACCTGCGTTCATATGTGCATGAATGAAATGAAATCACACTCTCCAGCAGCAGCAGTAGCCTCTCTTGGGACCAGTCCAGACAGTATTTGGGTGTAATGGCACTGCTTATCGGTGCACATAATTCAAAACAAGGCAATGCTTATCTCAGTCAATGACTAATGCAAAGGAAAGCAATGGATTAACATAGACTATTAATTAAATATTGAATTTAAAATATTGATTAGTTGGGCATACTGCATAATATGGATGAACAACTCTCAGTAAATAATAACTATCAAGTATTCAGCCAATAGAAATACAATACAAATATATTTCATATTTGAAAATGGTTTACATGGCTCATGGGTCTGGTAGAAGAATTTTGCTTAGGGCCTCGAGGAGGTCAGGACCAGCTCAGTGTAGGAACAAGTGAGACAAGGTGAAGTTAATTTTAAAGTGCATAAATATTATAGGAGAAAGTGGTATTCTGTTTTTCTCCAAGTGAAAGAAAAGTCATGCAATTTAAAGTAGGGTGAAACTCATACCCTCTCATAAGCCAAATACGTGACACAGGCCTTTCCCAGGTGTAGCAGTGACTGACAGGTGTAGCCCAAATGTAGCCCAATTATTCTACAACACTGAGGTACATGAGCTGCTTTGTCATCACTCCTGGGAATTCAGAAAACAAGATAGACAAAATGTTATGTCCAGCTCCTTGTACAGTGGTTCACAGGACCCAGAGAGGCAGGTTCTGACTCCAACAAAACAGTGATTATGTCCTCTTCTCTGACTGAATGTGTGATCATCAATGACATTTGGTAAGAATATAAACCTGCAGAGTCCTTAGAATATATGAATAAATGCATAAAACTGACAAATTCACTGAGAAGTGTTTAGTTACAGAGAGGGAAAAATTAATTTAAACAATTTTAGCTTTAGCCAGAAACATAAAATGTGAAAAAAAAATGAAAGGGTCTGAATACTTTGTGAATTCACTGTGCATTTCATGGCATAATGTATTAATGAAAACCCTTCAACCAACAATATCACACATTCTCCCTGTATTCCCAAACATGAAATGAAAAGTATTCATTTTGGATTACAGAAAATATACTATAGTACCTCCTCATCATTCAATATGTAGATAGTCCAAAAGTCCAAAAGTTTTGAGAACGTGACAGTGTTTTTTAAATGGTATATGTCTCGCTTTGGAAAAAAATATCACTGTAAAATAGAATGTAATTAATTTGATAAAGCGAGAGGAATAAGTGAAAGCTCTTACAACTTATCAAGCACCAGCAACATCAGAAGCACAAGCAATTTTTCACAGTTTCATTAAAATGTCCAACCAGCTATCCACAAACAGCTGTCTCCCACTTCCAAGCCAGCTGTGGTGCAGTATTGTAGAAGTGCTTTTACTTTCTTTTTTAGCAGTTTCAGTAAAACATTCATCTATCAAGTCTCTGTGATTTTGCATACTTTGAAAAAAACTATGTTTTCAAAGCAAAGCAAGACAATGGATGGAAAAGTAACAGGCTAAAAACTACATAGTTGTAGTTATCCACTCATTGAAATCTACCTCTCCCAACAATATGACTCAGTACAAATGATTCTTGTTTTAATCTTTTGGAAATAAACTTGCTCTACTGAAAAAGACCATGAATTCACCAAATAATTAATGTGATTAATTAATATGTGCTTATCTTCACATGCAGTAATAGATATTGACAACCAACGCTGGATGTAAAGTAGACTCCTGGCATTAATTAATATTGAGTCGTCATCAATTCTACATTGTATATCGAATGGTGCATTAAATTTTACAAGAATTAACAATTTCTGCCCATTCATTGCATCTCAGAGGCTGAGAGAGAAAAGCATTTCACTTGAAAAGCTGATGGTGTACATATAGTATCAGTCAGTCTAAAACTAGAGAAGTTAGCTTGTAACTTGAAAGTAATACAGCTTCACATTTCAAACTGACAGAGACAGGCAAAATCAATGAATACATTATCTGTCTGCAACTCAATGTCTGCGCATGCATCGTGTCAAGGTTCGGTGGTTTTCGGACTACTTTATTAGATTTGATGGCTAAAAATGTTTTTGGGTGGTTTATGACAATTTGGGCAGCTTCAGGTTTCCCTCAATAAAGAGTTACGGGCCGATTGAGACTGAGGCTGAGTTCAATAACCCTGACATGCAAAGACCAAGAAATGCCAGATCAGTTCATTACAAGTAGGCTAAAAATTGAATTTCCAATTCAATTTATTTTTTTGGTCGTAGCTCTGTGAGCAAAGGTTTGTACAAGCTTACATCTGCTCATATTAGTGAAGACCATTTAAGGTTAATATGAATAATTTGATATAATATATCCACTTATGCTTCGCTCTTTCTGGCTCAAACAGCTGATCTGTGGCATTATACAGTGTGCGATGCAGCTATGCTTGTGCATCGGAATACAGAGGTTCAGCGGTTGAGAAAGTGTAGTTCCAAAGGAAAGGCCTGTTTGACGGCAAGATACAGCGGTGAAAATATTCAAAATAAAGTGCACACTTCAACTGATATTGGCTTTTTTTCTGTGGCCATTTTTAAAAGTGGCTAAAAGATATTTTTTTCTGCTGACCCCCTCCACAGCAGCACATCTCAGCTTCTGTGCCGGTGCTCTTGTCTGTTTCTTCAAACTGAGTGCACACCAATCCAAATCTACTACAGGTAATGCACTGACAATAGCTAAGTACCTCACACAACCCCACGTCAAATAACCTGAACTATCACTTTAAGGCATGTCTGAGGATCTTATTCAGCCACAGAAAACAATGTGGAAGCTCTAAGGCGTCAAAATCCTGTATTGGTCAAACACAATAATGGCCAGTATTTAAATATGTTAGTTATTATCGGCTTCATTGTGAGTTGCAGCTCATTGTTTAGCTGTTGTGACTCTTGCTGTTCTGATAGAATTGTTTTGTGTTGGAAAAAACATGCCTGAAATTACCTTCTCAGTATGGGTTTATACCATTTATTCAGGGTGTATCACACTATTTTAGCCAGACAACATCAGTAAAACTAAAAGAGAGGCTGATAAACTGTTTAAAATGATAAGTGACTGTTGGTATTCCCTTTTATTTTCTTGAATTGCAGACTGCTCAAAGCGTGTGAGGGGGAGGAGGACTGGCCATTAGCCACTGCAGCAACAAATAAAAACACTGCACTGCTGAAAGTTCAGATGTAACTCCATACTGGACAGCAAGCACGACCCCATTAGCACTTGGTGAACTTCAGAGATTCAAAAGCCTTTTATGTAAAACACAAAGTCACCCACTGCAGCAGCAAACATATTATAGTTTGTACTTATCACTATCAAACTTTAAGCACTGTTTAAATTCCACTGGGGGAAATCTAATAAACTACTGTAAAGCTTTCTTACTGATACGAGCAGACAAACTACCTCAGCCAGTGTTTTCTCACAAACAGGTTAGTCATCACAGTTGCGGAGCTCCAGGTGCTTTACACTGGTTGACTCATGGAGTTGATTTGCTTCTTAATTACCAGTCTTGTACTGGGGAATAAATAAAATGCTCCCTTGTACAGCTTTATTTGAGGCTTGGTGCTCAGTTTATTTCATGCCACCTATTCTGTGGACATGTTTGTTCCTGTCTGCATCATGTAGATAGTAATGGGGCTGAGTTGTGCCTGTGTGATTGACAGGTGGTAAACATGCTTCCTCAGACAGAAGAAGAGTCCTGATGGGTTTCAGAATAAACAAACCTAGACCAACTCACTGTTTTTAAAGCAGAATTTAAGGGTAACAGCACAATCCTCACGATCCTCATAGAACCCTATTTTTGCTATAACTACCAATTAAGCTAGAACTGAGTTTTCAGTTGATTAAATTCTTCTTTATGTCTAATTCGTGACTCTCACACAAGTCACATAAGTCTCAACATCATGGTTTCTGGAAGTTGCAGGTATATGTGCTATACTGAACTTCTGTTGTTGCTGAAATACAATTTTCCCTTTCCAGTGCTAATATCAAATTCAAGTATCGCATTCACACTGAACTAGCTGTCAACACTTTCACAGGTTTTGATCATCTGGGAACTTTAAGAATCTTTCACATTCAAGGTTTTTTCAGTCTAGGGTTTTTTCCAGGCACATTTCCTCAAGGTGTTTTCCTTTCAGCAGTCAACTCAATGTGGACCTTGTGTCTTTTTTGTCCCGAAATAAGTGCCCCCAGAAAGAGTCTTTGTATAATTTTGCTTCTATATGTTTCTGTATGCAGTGAAAAACATACTCTACCACCAGTATTTTCATTTCTATTACTGAAAATAATTCTCATTTAAGTAGAAGCGGTTCACCTTCTGCTTTTTATCAGGCTGTGTCCCTGGTCTGCTTTTGTCCGTACATTTCTAAGCCTCAGTAAAAGGGGAAAAGGTTGACGATAGGACTTGACTTTTTAAGGAAGAAGCTGGGCAGCAGCTTACAGAGGTAGCAGGAAAGGGCAGCGTGGAACCAAACGCAGACTCAACAGGCAGGCAGGCTGGTGTAGTGAAGAGGATTTAATAAAACACAAAAGTGAAACGGGCTTAAAAAGTCCAGACAAGGCAGGCAAGCAGAACAAAAACAGCCCAAAACCCGGGTAGTTGGTATGAGGAGAAAAAAATAACATGAGGAACCAATAGCAGACAAAAGGTTGTACAGGGGAAAAAAAAACAAACTCTGGGGCATGCAGACACAAATTGACAGAGAGTGAGGGGAACAAAGACACTTAAAACACAAGGGAGGCAGGGGTAATTGGGAACAGGTGAAACACATCAGGACGGGGCAGACAATCAGAGGACAGAAAAAACACAGGAAGTAAAACAAGTGATTTCAAAATAAAACGGGACATAAGATTGTGACACTGCCTACCACTCTGTTTGTGCCTCTGTGCCGGCGACAGCCGTCCGTCCTCCATACATCTGTCACATTCTCATGAATGTGATATCTCCGTAACGCTTTGAGGGAATTTCTTAAAATTTGGCACAAACGTCCATTTGGACTCAAGGATGAACCGATTAGATTTCGATTAGATAAGATCTCATAAAACAATGTTTTTGGCCATAAGTCACGAATTCATACGCTAACTATGACACAATTTAGCACAAGCACTTCACTGTGACATCCAAATATTCTGCAAAAACACTTCTGGACATTATTCAACACTGTAACTCAGGAAGGGAAGATTGTGACCATATTTCCTGCATCTTGGTTGGAGGCGGTAATTCTAGTTGTTATCGCTCTACTGTGTCTTTCACACTTGATTTTTTCTTTTCTGGTCTTCCAAACCAGGTAATCTGGTGATGTCATCTCAGCTAAATTACAACTGGGCCAAACTTCATACAATATATATATATATATATGTCATGTATATACATATATGAACATGAAATGAATAGTGCTGCTGAATGCAACAGCTTTCAAGGGTATATGTATATTTTTAAAAAATAACATTATGTCTTTATTAACCCATTTATCTGATAAGACACAGATACCTGTAGTCCACAGAGAGAAAGAAAAAGCTGTCATCAGTGACAGTTACTAGGTTAAAGTTTTGGAGGACTGGTCTCTTTAAAATTAAGGCTTCAAGCAGTAATTTAACAGATAATGTAAATGACATTATAAGACTCAATTTCTCTGTAGCTGTGTTTGAAGGTAATGCAGAATGTATAACTAATTCTAATTGTGTTACAGCTTCTTGGCTTGAATAAGAATACAATTCATTGCAATGGATGATTTGTTTAAGTTGTTGGAGAGATAAGAGGGGGTGTAGATTTGTAATGTTTCTTAAGTGAAAATAACAGAAATGAATAACTGACTTGAAACGTTGCTCAAAGTTCAATTGGGGATCTAAAATGACATCTAGTTTTCAGGAGTCAGGAGACAAGGAACCTAAGTGCTGTATTAAAACACACGATTTAATAGCAGCAAACTATGAGACATCCACACACTGATCCTCTTAACACGTTTATGTTAAATAGCCAAATCTGGAACTCCCCTAGATTTCACAAATACATACAGTAAAGCTGGACATCATCGGCAAATCAATGATGTCAGTCTCAATCTGTTAATGCAGATTCTTGAATAGGAAAAATATCCAGTTCTGAATATATGCGATGTAAACAAATGCCTAGACATTCTCAAACTGAAGAAAAAAAAAAAACACCCTTGTTGTTTTCTCCTATTGAGATCTTTCTCTGTGCTCTTCTGTGTTGGTCACGTCTGCTTTTTAATAGACTGACAAACAATAAGAGAGCAGCTACAGATTGCAGCTCACTGATCATCTGTGTCGGTGACCATTAGTGTAAAACACTGTCCTCACTCCACAGGAGTGCTTGGTATAAAGCCGTGACTTGATCTGTATTTTAAATGGTCTAATCAATTATTTGTTGTCAAATTGAGGATGTTTTTACACTTGACTTTGCCCTTTAGCTCACCTGAAAAAGGTGTAAGTTGCCATGGAGGTGAGCTGTTTATTGGCAATTTTCTTCTCTGGCATTAGTCCTGGAACTAATTGGACTAAATAAATACACTGTGGACTAATTTGATTCAATTGTGTTCAGTGTCTGTCAATATGTCCGCCCTTCAGTTGCTTCCCTGACTAAATTCATCTTGTTAGCTCGGTGTGTGTCTCTCCCCTTAGGTCAACTGACTGATGGAGACGGGCAGAAAAGGTGTTTTTAAGATGCAGTAAAGTGAGGCGAAATCAGGCATTCCCCGCACGGAGCAGCCGAAATGGAGACATACTTCGTCTCTTTAACAGACTCACAAACAGCCAGACGTTCACATGCACAGATGTACACGTACAGTATACACACAAAAAACGCGCACGCTCAGTCATGCAGAAATTGACTCCAATTAGCTGGCCGCTGGTCTCTCCTTCCCTCATCAGTGCGGGAGTGAGAGTCTCATCATTAAGAGAGCATGCTTAATGACGGCAGGCCTAACCCTTTCTGATGCAGCCACTCTTTGATATTCTAGAAGTAATCCTACACACCTCCACTGAGCCTGCCCCATCTCACAGTCTCTGCCTTTTATCGTAGCTCTTTTATTCCTTGTTTCTTTGAATCCGAGTTACCTTTATATACGGACATGTAACATGAATGAAAGTAGTAGTAATCCTGTTATTATTTGATAATGTTGCATATAATTGTATTATTTATTTTGCCTATATATGTATATATTTTTTTTTTTAAGGTTTCTGTTTTATTTTGTTAAGCTTTGTCAAAATAAAATGACAAGATAATAAGCAAACAATAACTGTAATAACTTGTATGAGTTGCCACCAACCTGTATACACACCAGCTTTGTAGACTTTTGAAATCAACACTAGCAAATTGGTGAAACAAACTATCCTGTTTTTGTTTTTATCTTTGTTCAAAAATAATTCATATTAATTAATATGAGCTGTGTTCTAGTAGAGCTTCTGTTTTATCAGCAAATAAACTCATCACACAAAACTTAAATATTATGAATGTCACTTTGTTTAAACTCCTTAACACAGAAATTATAAAGCAATTAAACAATCATTTCTGCATGGACTTCTTTGATATGGAAATATTTTTCATTACCAAAATACATTTTTTTCCATTCATACTTAAATATTTTATAATAACTGACAATATGAAATGTGAAAGCAGTTCACATTGCTTCATGAAAGAGGTCGCTCGTCGTGACGAACCTTATTATTATCACACAAATCTGCAGCTCCTCAGTTTTACAGAGCATTATGGCTTTGTGTTAGCTGTCTGTTCCACAACTTTACTGTTTTGGTTCTCACCACTCACATAGCATCAGTTTCCAGGCACAGCAGGCAGCTGTTTTCAGAGGGAAAAAGAAAACCCCCTGTACAGTTCCTGCTCTGCACCAAAGAACGCTGTGGAGCAGTCATCTGCTACAGAGCCAGATATTTCCCTCAGGAGTTGGTAGGAACCAAAAACAGTGAATAGTGAAGTGAAATGAATATTGGATTTATTTTCATCATGTAGACAAACATGACTCCAAATGAATGATGATGTTGTTTCATAACGGCTGGATGTGTATATAAGCTACTGTGTAGCTGATGATATGTCAATGCTGTGTTCACAATTCGTTAGTGAAAAATGGCCAAAAAAGTTATTGCAGGTTTAACAAATCCGCAAAATGTATGAACTATATTCATAGTGAATATACTAGACGCTAATTAAATGTTTTGTTTTCCCTACAATATATGCTCATGTTGCAACTAAAGCATGATCAAGGTTTTCCTAGTTGTGTTCAGGCAATTTAAAGCACCTGATTAGGGTGAGATACATCCTGTGCTCATTTGGTTAAGATTACACAGCAGAAGAACCTGGGTAAAGTGAAAGACAGCCTTGGTTAAAAGCTCAGTGTACCATAACTCAGCCTCTGTCTACTGATCTTTTTTTGCTGGATTTTATTTACAATTCAAAATGAATTCAAATGCATCAGTATGCTAATTGAATGTGTTTTTGCAGCACATTTATATATGACTTTAGAGATGCTTTAGAAAAAGGCTACTTAAATTATCCAAATATATATATACATATATATATATATATATATATGGAAATTTTAAGTACGGTACAGTATATATTACCATATACTGTATATACTGTATATGAATGAATAGATATTATCTGACCTAAAGCCATAGTATAATTTGATCAAGGACCGCCAGTGGTGAATATTTGGATGAAGTTGTAAACTGTGGCATGAGAGTTAGACTGTAACTAGTAAGATCAAATTGACCTGTTATATGGGAGGTTTGTTCTGGGGCATGTAGCTGGTGCACTAACAGACACAGACCTTTGTCCCAGTTTCTGGTATAGGTGCCTGAGGTTGAAATTTGTTCTGGTTAACTTCACTCCCCTGACTCTGAATAAGACATATTCAGAGATGGACAATGTGAAAAAGTGTGGGATACAACTGCAGCTAGAATTGTACTTTTCCTTTCCGAAACTGAATCTGATATTGTAATGCATGACAGCAATAAATTTTGAGCTCATCAGAGGTGAAAGTGTCAATTTGTCTGGTTACTGCTAAGGTGCGTTGCCTTCCACAGTGTAATAAAAGGTTGTTATAGGCTAATTCCCAACTATTCAATATATACAGATTTTTTATTTTTTATTCTTTCACTCAGGAGTGGATACCTGTTTGTGGCTTACTGTGCTTTCATAATGACAGAAAGCTTTACTTTTCAAAAGCCTAAAGTATAAGGACATGTGTCACAGGCACAAATTCAAATATATGCACAGATGCACACAGACAAAGACCACTGGTTCCACTTGACCTCTTATTGTGCTGTTTTCCAGTCTTTGTAATGACTGTTCAATTGAACGCTCCCCTGCAATTTCCTCCTCTTTTAATACATCATATAATTAGGTCCAATTATTGCTAATAACTTTGGGCAAAAAGCCTTTGTTACCAAGGTCAGTATGGTCTGACAAAGCTTTAAAGCTGCCCTGCCCTCATCTGACTCTCAGCACCATCCAGTTAATTATGTCCAACATGTGCACATGCACACAGCTCTCCTTCTCTCTCTCTCTCTCTCTCTGCCATTGTCTTTCTCATGCACACACATAAACACACACCAAAAACCATTTTAATGGTCCTTCCCTACACACTCTCATGATTGATAAGGTTGAACGAAGAGGCTCTTTGGTCTATAGAACCATGGCAATGAATTATCAACAGAAAAGTGCTGTGTCAGTGGGCTTTAAGCAGGTCAAGTTGAGTGTAAGAAGCAGCTACACATGTGAGGACCCTGCCGTCTTTCTGTTATGTAAGTCTTCATTTGGGATTCACTGCCAATAAACTAATTTTTCCCATGCTCGGCAATGAATGTGGTGTGAAATTAAATTTGCTCTCATGTTTCGCTCAATCAGGTCACAATGAAAATAACAAAAAAAAAAAAAGAAAAAGAAAAAAAAACATCAGTCAAAAAAGTGTTTACCTGCAGTGATGTTGGAAATTTGAAGAGCAAGTCACTGAAAGAGATATTCATAGTGGTTGCTTTCTATGGCTTTTTCATTGACCTCAATAACAAACAAAGAATGATAAGGAATCATGTATGTGCCCTTGCTTTTGAAAGGACGGTGATTAAACCGAGGAAGATCAAATACGTGTCACGCAGAGAACTGTATGAACTTCAGATTAATATAAGAAGTTGGTCCAAGTTTGCATAAGCTGAAGAACTGGTTTTCATTCTTAATTACTTGTTGAAAGGTAAAACTTTCCCACTGCAGCTCTGTCATCCCACCTTTTTCCCAGAGAAGGGATTCAAAACTAAATGAAGAAACTGTCATCTAACCTTTGTCTTAGCTTTAACTTCTCTGTCTTATCTTCTTATCCTTAATGTTGCTGTGTATCCATGTCGTGAATCAGCTCTGTCGCTGAACATTAATGCTCTTGTAGCTAGAATTTTAATTTAACCTATAAACTAATTTTCAGTAGGATTAGCAAAGTAATGACCTACCCCTCTGAAATCAGAGTGCCCTGCTTCAGACGACGGCCACTGCTTCACTGAGCTGCTTAATGTGGCTGGAACACCATTTTCTGTTTCCATTTGAATTGCGGATTGCAAGCGTTCAGCAGAGGGCCACTAAGACCTTGAGAGTGAGTGGCAGCAAGGATGATTAACACAGCTATGGGGATGGTGAAGGAGACTTACACAGGGATACACACAGGCTCCCTGCTATGGATCAAGACTGGATATGCTCAAATGTTCTTAAGGGATTTACATCCCATAATTGTTACTGCAGCAACGAGTTAGCAGCATATATGACAGTGGTGTTGGCAGATTCCCAGAAAACAAAGTATATAGATGTACCTTTTGTTGCCGGGACTGTAGGAGTTTTTACAGAAAAAACAAAACAAAAAAACAAACAACACCAGTGACAAAAAATAAAAACTCTACTCTGCATTTTCCGAGCAGGGGGAAATGTCAGATTGTGTGTCTGACGTTAAGGGATAAGGCTGCCATTATTGTAAGTTTTGATTATTGTTAACATGTACCCTGAAGAAACCAACAGTGAATTTATCATAATAATTAGAGACCATCCTACAACAGGATCACACCAGCAACATGTTGATGTTTTGACCCATGACTACCCTGTTGTAATTACTACATCATTACATCAGTACTCCCTACTAATGGGTCAGACCACACCCATCTTTGAACCCAGGCTTTATTTTGCTCTCGGCAAGCACCTGTAAGGTTTCATGACTGGATCTTGCAGTGTGATGCTATTGCAGTGATAAAATCTGTCGACAGGCAGACAGACATCTGCCAAAGTTCTGAAGACCGTCTCTGTGGTAGTTCCCTCTACAGTAAGCGTCTCCAGGATCACATGTTACCATAATGACACACGGACACGCACACATGCACACTCACAAGATGAAAACAATACCAGTCACGCTGTCATGGCTGGTGACAACTTGCCACAGGCCGATGTAGACACTATCTAATGTGCTATAGAACACTGTTGTCCAAGCTTATAAAAACTAATTTCAGAGCCATACTGTTGCACTGTAGTGACCTATTCCTTCATTGCAATGAAAATGGCTAGTGTAGTTTATTTGAAGTAAAACATTTGAAGGGTTTAACAACACTTCCTCTCTGTTGTAATGAATGATTTGGCTTTTGATATGGGATTTGGGGATCTTTTATTCTTTTTTTTCTTTTTTCTTTTTTTTTTTACTGTAAGCCACTTTGTAATTGTTCTGTGAGTAATGTGGCACAAAGGAATAATATGAATATTTTAGTTTTGTTCTTACATGGGACCTGCTGATGTACATTATATATGTATATAATACTGTAAAATCAAGGTCCAGTCATATCATATCAACATATGGACAAGTCCTAGCAGCAACATAAAGCGGTGAAAATATTCAAACTAAAATGTACATCTGAACTGATGTTTTTTTCTGTTAAAATTTGAAAAGTGAGAACAAATGATGTCAGTGGTGAAATTACACAAAGAAGCTGTGAAAGAAGAAGTGCGTTTTTATGAACATCTGTGCACAGATACAAAGAATATTGTACCTCTTCTATCATCCATCTTGAACATCTTGGACTGTCATTGTATAATCAGATTCAGGTGAAAAACAGGGTCAAAATTCGTACTTGTAACTTCAGCATCACAGAGTGTGGGAACTTTGAGTGCTGAGGTCGACACACAGTTTCCTGCATTGTATCTGTACACAGATGTTCACAAAAGCACTTCTTTATCCATGATGGCTTTGTGTAACCTCACCACAGATATCATTTGTTCACCCATTTTATTTAGTCTGTTTTTTTTTTCTTTTTAGAAATAATTTTTTTTTTACAAATCCAGATCTTTTCGTCGTTCTTCAAAATCTTTTTGACCCTAATTTGAGCCCATAAATTCCAAGCTTGTCTCTATGTGCTCTACTTTGTGCTGATTACTGCTGCTGGCATTCTTTTCTTAGGATTGTATATTTAACTCAAAAAAGACAGGGGAGCTAACAGGCTTGCTAATTTGCTAACTGCTTGTCAGCTCAGTCGCTAACAGGACAGTTAGTTTACACAGTTTATTCAGAAGTTGTATTTGTTCTACTGACTCTTGTCTTTAAACCTTTACTCTGCAGTAGTTAATACTCTGACAGAGGAGATTTATATAAAAGTGGACAGTGAATCTCAGCTAATATGATAACTTCCTCAGCGGTGGACTCTTTGGCTCTCTTTAGTCTTGAAGATGAGCACTGTTTAGACATCTCATAAATGTGTCAAATCTCATCAAAGTTTTAATCAACACAGGATTTTTCTTAATTTTCCTTGCACCAGCTAACATATTCCTCAGTTGAATTAATTAATTTTGCTGCAGAGTTTCAGCATTTGAAATGCAGGTGTAACTGGGACTTAATGTACGTATGTCTGTATGCATGGGTGTGGCGTTTTTTTTTACTGCCAGTGATTCTTTTTTGTGTTTCCTGAAGACCAGAACTAAGAATGTGAATAACTGTTAAGCACATAACAAAGAAGACTTTATGAATAGGAAAGTATTTAGAAAATGAACACATGTGCTAAGTGTGTCAGTTTCAAGTGCATACAAAGGTATAATACCATGAGTAGTATGGGAGTTGGGGATGTAACCCCTGTTTCTGTCCAAGGGTAGACTTTGCATCAGATGTGACTGGTCCTTTGTCTTTCTTTGGGTGTCTAACTCAGTCCATGACTTTTGTTCTGGTCCTGCTCTTGTGTCTGCATGTGTTGCCTCTACTCAATCGGCCATGCATACAAACATAGTCTTCATTCTTAGACTGGCATTGCCCATCCAATCGGAGCCTCCAACAGGACAGCAATCATGACACTGATTTAAGAAACAGAAGGACAAAAGGCACCAAGTAAGTTTTCTCCTACAGAACTCACGGAAGAACATGGACAAAAGCCACACAGAACCACTACACACCTAGCTGCTGCTTTCCGATTTCCCGTATGTTTTATGATTTGTATTCACAACCAAATGCCAGCACTTGTGAGTGTGTATTTATCTTTCTGAAGTTGAGGCCTTCCCAAATGTTGATGTTAATAGTTGTTTTCAGAGGCTGAATGTCCCCCTCGGTGAATGTTATCTGTTTCTCTGGCTCGTTCTCTCTCCACTGGCGCAGTGCAGATTAGTTAGCTTCTACCAGTTGGTACAGTCTGGGGCTCCAAACGTTCACTTAATGAATTGGCAGTCATCTGTGTGTGTGTGTGTGTGAGTGTGTGTGTGTGTGTGTGTGTGTGTGTGTGTG